>NC_042495.1:63345598-63358461 GCF_005508785.2 Acyrthosiphon pisum
TTTTTTTTTTTCTATAAATATCAATAAAATTTATTTGGTTGTTAAAAATGCGTGAAAATTTAATGCAAGGCTCCTGATATATTGTTACAATAGCAATTGTAAAATATTAAAAATACATAGGCACACATTTTTTTTATAAGCATTTGAAGTTGAAATTTTGACAAAATTTATCAAATTTAAAATTGAATAATTATTTTGTAGTTAAAAATTTATAAAATGTTCAACTTTTATATCTAAGGATTGAAAATTTAAAACAAGATTTCACGTAAATATTTAATTCTGTTACCAAAAATTCTAAGAAATACATAAGCACAGTTTATTTTTATAGTCATTTTAAGTTCAAATTTGGACGAAATTACATATTAAAATACCTGGAATAACTATTTTAGTTATTTTGTTGTGATTGTATAATATCACTTGTGGGTACTTGAAACTTATAAAGTATACTATTATATATCTATGACAGTACCACGGTTTGTTGTTGATGTATAACGCGTTACCTAATGGATATTGTGATATGATTAATTTGGAATTTATTATTAATACCTATTATAGGTCAATTTTTTTTTAATACTATAGATAAGTATACCTATAATAGGTATGTCTAATACCTAGACTGACAAACCGTCTCCACTCAGAATCGTTTTTCTTATACAGTGATATTATATCATTGAATTCGAATTTAATACTATCCATTATACATTGACCCACTTGTAACCTACTGTACACCAGAGAGACATCCACTTACCCACCTTTTTATTTATTCAATTTGATTATTTATACAAGGGTGGTAGGCTGACACGCCGACTCTGCTCAGAATCATTTTTCATAGGTATACAAGTAAAGATTTGTCGTTGAATTCAAATTTAACACATCCAATACAATAATACAATGACATACTCGACAAATATAGTACAGCAGAATGGTATCCACTTGGCTACCTTCTTTATTTTATCATTCATATTTTTACAACTTATAAAAACATTTTAATCAGATACTGAGATGAATAAGCATATTGTATATACTATTTGGTTATGCAATTTAAGTACAAAAGTGATGATATATATAAAAGAGCACTTAACAATTTCTAAACAAATATGAATCAAGGTATTTCATTATATATTTTGCTTTAATCTATCTATCTTTTTTAATGAAGCTATTAATAATAATAAACATTTTTGTTTCAAGTGAACAGACAAAATTGGATTACTTTATTAACTTAGTTAACATATTAAAATTATAATACATTTTTTGTTATACAATTTAAGGTACATAATGTCCTCTGACTTTATGATAGTTTTTTATTTTTTCAATGTCTACTGAAGGATATTGTTGTTTGACTGCCTCCATGTCCATATTTGGATAACGCTTCATCAGATGCATTACATGGTTACGATCCCGACTTAAAAAAAAATATATATATACATAAAATTAGCATTTAATTATTTTGAAATTATTTATATAAACCTTCTCTAATTATATTTAATAAATTACAATTTAGTTTGCTAATAATAGATAATTATCATATTATAATCAAATAAGTATATAAAGCTTACTACAATTTGTTGAAAATTACTGTAGGACATTAATTATCCACAATAATTGGGACTGATAGAGTTACAGATCATCAATTTGTGCAGAGAATCAAACAATAATTAAAAATGAATGGGAAAAAATATTTATTCTTTGAATTATTTTAACGATTTTCAATATTATCCTGTATCCTGTACTTAACGTTGTTGTTTATCTCAAAATTTATAATATAAATGATAAACTGGAATCTATGTTAGTATTAAAAATAACACAACAATTTAGATGTGTGGATAGTATGTATCCAACTGTGTATAAAATATAAATAGAAGAACATATTTTTTAGCATTAAAAATATTAATTTTAGTATTTCAGTATTATATTTCTATTTTACGTTACTAACTTAATCTCCTTAAAAATTTGATGATGTTTTTCTAAACTTCATTCAGAATACTAAACTTTTGTCGTTATTCAGATTTATGAATCCAACAAGTACCTATAGTAATTCCAAATATAGTGAGATAAATATGAATTATTAATTATAATTGAGACTTTATAAAAATTATATGTTTAGTAACCATTATCACAACTTTTTTATAATTAAATACGAAGTAGAAAATACTAGAAATAAAATTGATTTAAGAATCTTAAGTACCTATATGATTTAAGTAAATAACTTTTGCTGTATTTATTTTAATTATTTAATAACCAATATGGTTATATAGTAATATGGTAATATAAGTACTTACTTTCTACTTTTTCTATTAGCATTATGTAATTTTTCTCTATATAACCTTTGGAATTTCTCAATGTTTCCATTAACAACATTAAACGTATGTTTATTTCTCCATTGTTTATTCAAAAATTTTGGTATTAAATGTTCAAATTTACGATAAAAAAAGTTCAACCCTGAAATTACAAAAAATACATAATCAATTTTACAAACATGATAAGCCTACTCAAATTGTATTATATAATTATAATCATTGATAAATATAGCCTTAATTATTTATCAACTTTAAATTAAGCAACTAAACAAAATAGAAATATTTTTTTATAACTTATAACTTTTTCAAATTTGAAGTCATTATTAAGTATTTTCTAAAAAGCAATAATTTACCCAATAAATTAGTAACTAATTGTCCAGGTCTTTCAGCAGATTCTCCGACTTCTAATTTGTAATAAGCTTCATTACGTTCACGAACAACAGTTTCTAAATTATTCATACTTTCTTCGACCTTTTAATTATATAAATAAATGTCAATTATAGGTATTATGGATACTAAATAAAATGCTTTATTGATATAATAATATTATAGTTCAAGAATACCTTATCAATACGTTCGGGATTTGGGAATAATTCAAATTGAGCTTTGCATTCGTGTTCCATTGTTAATAACATATTGCGTTCTTTAAGTAATACATACCTGCACAATATATAAGGAAAATTATAAGACTAGATAATGTAAAGCAGTAATACATAAGTGTAACATTATAAATTATAATACATTTAGATTGTTAGTCGTTTAATTTAAAAAAGCTAAGCAGGATACAAATATTTATTTGTCTCAACTATTACGACATAACATGTTGGGGAGACACAAATAGAACAGACATTAATACATTGCATTATTTGAAAAATAACAATAAATACAGTTTGACAAAACTGAGTTAGATGCGAGCTTTTCAATATTTTTAACAGTTGATAATAGTTTTTTTTTTCTTAGATAACATCTAAAATGACCTTTACAAAGAACTTAACTCAAGTTCTAATCTTATTAATTATGAGGTTACTTGAAATTATCAAAATTGTTTCATTACCATAGGACAAAAAATAATAGTCATATTATACTATAATTAGCACATTCATAAATGCATTCCTTAGTCCTTACTTTTCTCAGAATTTAAAATCTAAAATGTAAATTTAACTTTTGAGTAGGTACAAGGTACCTAGTTATTGATCGAAAATAAATGTAATTAGAAACAGTTAAAAATACATGATTTAGTATAATGATTATAAATCAAAACAATTTATTATACTTTATAGTACATAACAATATCAATTATCTTGCAATTAGTGAGCTAAGGATTCCTTAAACATGATTTAGTGTCCCCTATAAATTAAATTTTATAGAACTGTTAAATTAATTAATTTTTATATAATAAATTGATAAAAAAAAAGTTTTATTACCAAAGTTTATGTAAATCTTGATTGCTTTTAATGCGCAACTCATCCTTTGACCACGATCTCCCAACTTTTATTTGTTCAACAGCCCAATTTTTTTTATCATCAAAAAATTCCATTAAATCACGATGAACAGTTGAAATATGAATATCCTTTGATCTAAAATGTATATCACAGGTTTAAAATAAAAGCTAATGCATTTATAATTTTAAATCACAGATAAGTATATAAAATTAATTAGACATGTTCTACATATTTGGTATAACAAATTAAAAGTTAATAAATATTTGATGATATTTGATGTAGGTACCTTAAATTAGTATGAAATGTTGTGTTTGTAATATATTTGAATATATGACATTTTGATAAAATTCGAAAAGCCATAATAATAGAAATAATGGTACAACTATGTTATAATTGAAAATTCTAATACAAATTGTGATCGTATTATTGTATTCAAGTAATCATGTAATTAAATCACAAATATAATATAATATTTTACATAATCTGTTGTGGTGATAGTGTGGAGATGTAGATACAAATTTATCTACATTGTGATAGGAATCTACCATACACGGTTTAAGGGTACCTTAAACCGTGCTACCATCATAGACCTTATACTAATAGACGGAACATCCAGGCGGGATGCGGGTGGGTGGTGCGGTCTACGCTACAGTGATATATATATATTATATACAGTAATATACAGGGTATTGTATCATCTAATGCGCATGTGCGGTGTACGGTGTACTACCTTGATCAGCGCCGTCGCGCTTGGACACCGGAACTACTACCACGTACCGTCTATTAGTATAAGGCATAGAGTAATAATATAAGGTCTATGGCTACCATACAATAAGATTTAAGATAGAAATCATGACAAATTCATAGATAATATAAGAATGGATAGGACATAAGAACTTATCACATGAAAATTTAGTGATACTATTTTAAGGTTATATGGGGCGAATATTGATGTGATTATTGATAAATAATAATAAATAACATAATTTAATTTTTTAACATATTATTTTCAAATTTCCATTTTCCAGGTACAGGTGGTAAAACAATCAAAATACAAACTGACAAATATCTAAATATAACTAACTATCATGTTTATTCATTATTATTTAATAAAATAGTTTTGCACATAACCTCAAAAAGCCTCATATTGTCTTTCTCTCTTTACTTTCTCTCTTCCCCAAAAAAACACACGGCCTCATATGGAACTGGTATAGGCATGTTACTGGTATATTATTTACTCAATGGCATGTCCTATCCATTCTTATATTATCTATGGACAAATTATATAGTTATCATCACAGCATTTTGATACGCATCCTCTGCTCTTTACTTCGCCTATTTCGTAGTTCTCCACTTCTTATTGGCTGTCAATCATATACATACATATATAACATAGAACAAAATCAACCAATGAGAAGTGGAGAACTACGATATTGGCCGGAGATGAAGAAGATGCGTATCTACTGCGCAAAACTACTACAACTGATACCTATATAATTTGTCATGGTAGGAACCAAATACCATAATACATTATGACCATAGAATATAATATGATTATATTATCTGCTGTGAACTGAAGTCTGAAATGTAATTTCAAATATTTTTGTGAACTAGGAATACGGAATACCTATAATTTATTATAATATAATATGACCCGACCATCCGGGTATTAATATTATATATTGTAATCTACTAATTTATATTATTATCATTGTTATTATTATAAAGTATAATTAAAAAACATTTGAGTATTATTATTAAATTATAATCAAAAACGATGGTTGATACTAACGAAGGGGCTTTTACGAAAAAATAGAAACACCAGTCAAAATGAAACTAAAAATATAAGTTTCATAAGTCTTTTAGATGGAACAAATTTATATCCAGCAATTCATACCGCTCTAACTATTGCATTAACTCTACCAGTTACTACTTGTTCAGTAGAAAGAACTTTTAGTACACTGCGTAGAGTAAAAACTTGGACTAGAAATATTATTGGCGATAATCGCCTTAATGGATTATGCATGATAGCTGTACATAAAGAGTTTGTCATAAATCATAAATTGGAATTAATAGAAGAAATTATAAATGAGTTTGGTCTACTACCACGTAGAATGGAACTATTATTCAAAGATTGAATAATTAGTATTTATTTGTTAGGTACCTAATATTTGTATATTATTTTTTTCTTAGGATGTTTCTTTTTTTTTTAATCTCATTAAAGGGTATATTATATAGTTTTGTAAATGTTATTAAATCAATTTTGTTTTTACTAAAATAATATTATAATAATGTTATGTTTGTTTTTAGGTAAAAAAAAAGTGAAGTTTTTTCCAAACGTTCTGGTAGTTCTTTCTTTATTTTATAGAAGGTATACAAATGTAATTATATAGGTACCTAAGTAACCTACAATTATCAAATCAATGGTTATATTTGAATTGTTAAAAAAATCCATTTGTTAATTTAAAATTGTACATTAGTTAATCAAAACTAATGATGTAAGATTAAGTACTAACTATCTACACATAAATAATAATTTAATATTTACGTTCCCTACCAACATGAGAGAAAACATGTCACAAAAAGTAGGTACTTTATCACTAATTAGATAATGATTAATGAACCAAAAATTAAAATATTTCCCCCCCCCCCTTGAAAAATTTCTGCGGACGCCCTTGGTTTTCGTTAGTAGATATGATAAGCTTATCATCTGCATAGTCTGCCAGCCGCCAGGGTGTTGGGCAAGGTATACAAAGCACTACCAATAATTTCAAACTAAAAGAAGCGGGTAAGTGGATGTCGATCTGCCGTACTGTAGGTACATTGAATACTACAGTAGGTCACAAATGGGTTGCTGTAATGGATGGTGTTAAATTTTGAATTCAATGATATAAAATCATTGTATAGGTATGAAAAACAATTCTGAGTGAAGACGGTCTGTCAGCCTATAATATTACCAAGTTCAAAGTTGATATATTTTATAATATTATTGTGAATAATGTAATTTTTTTTTTTTTAGATTAAGGCTTCAATAACAAAGATTATTAGCCTGGTGTTATTTACAAATTAAAAGTATTTATACAATATTAATAAAGGGAAAAAGAAACATATGTTATACACAGGAGTATTATAATTTATCATCGAAACCAATTAATTAAAAAAAAATTAAAATATTGGCAGTGTTGACTTGATCGAGGGCTTCTTCGAGTAATGTAGGATTTTTGAGGAGATGACGTGAATATGCGAATTTTGGGCAGTTTATGATTATGTGTTCGGTGGTTAGAGTGTCTTGTCCAATAGCTATGTTTGCCGCTCTGATTATCATGTTGGAGAAATCGTTAGCACTACAGTCAATTTGTTCTTGGGTGATCGGAAGACTTAAGTCTATCGGGTTTGATATCAGTTCATTCAATTAGATCAGCAAATAGTTTCCCGTTTGGTTTTACGAGGTTCCATTTTGGAGGGGAATCGTAAAGAGTATTTTTACTTTGGATCCGAATTTTTATGGGCCAGTGATCACTTCCAGAATATGAAGTTAGGACTTGCCATTCCATTGAATGAACTAAGGACAAGGAGGTTAAGATTAAGTCTATAGCAGATATTGATCCATTGAAACTATTGTTTCTGGTGGGGTCTTCGTTGTTCAATAAAATTAGGGATTAATTGTTCTCAATTACTTGTTCCATTGTTATACCACGGGGGTCAGTAAGATTACATCCCCAAGATGTGTTTCGACTATTAAAGTCTCCCGAGATTATGCAAGGTTTTGGGAGTTGATCTATTATATTTTCAAAATCAGATATCGTGAACGGTGTACTGTCTGGGATGTAGTTGTTGCAAATGCATATAACATATTCGTTTATCAAGTTCAACTAACGTGACTAATATGTTCTAGTAGAACCAATTCGGATGCAGCCCAGGTGGCCAGGTGTGAAGTCCTCTTAAAGGGTTTACACCCGCTTACAATTTATAAATAAATAACATGATTCTCAGATTAATGACCAACTGGGTCGTCACACAGATACCTCCATTTGATTATAATGTAGGTACAGACTACAGATGTACAATGAATAATGATGTAAATATCTATTAATTAAATACATTTTTAATTCAATACGGTTTGAACCATATTTAATAATAATAAATCTATTGCAGGTATATGTATTATTAAAAATAATAAAATAATTCAAGTGCATTTTTTATTTATTTAGGCCTTAAGGCATTGATCATGGGTAAAATGGTCAATAACAGCATAACAAATAAATTATTTTACGATAGATCAGAAGAATCCATTTTACATTGTTATTTTTAATTTTAAAGCAAATTAAGTGAAACTGATTGATGGAATTAGGCAATAGAATATTATAATATATTTAGGTTTCATAATAGGTCGATTATGTTATTATTATAATTATATTATTCACTGTTATGTTAAAAATTATAGAGTAAAATTGGTTCTTCTTACACTACATACTCGTAGTTATTGTCTCTGTTCTACACACGCATAAGATGGCAAATCAAATATAAATACTACAGAAGGATTTTTACTAGATACTGTTAATTTATAGTTATTATTAGAGCAAATTTAGATATTACTGAATTTATAAAGAAGAATACTAACTGAGCTCGATCGACGAGCGTAGAGTTTTTTTCTGTTTTTTTATTTTAAAATGAGTTATAAATACTTAAATAATTCATTTTTAAATTCAAACTACTCGTTTTAAAATAAAAATATGAAAAATACTAGTTCAGTAAATATTCTCAGTTCTCGACAAATTGAATACCTAATATTTAAATTTGCTTGAATATTAATTATAAATAAACTGCGTATAGTAAGAACACAGAATAGAATAATGGTAAGAATCTGGTACGTTGATTTTCCATGACGTTACGCGGGTGTAAAGCCAGAGACAATACATGCGGATGCGGGTGTATCATCTTTGAACCTTAGTTATACCGACATACCGTTATAAAATAGATGAAACATCTATGACGGTGACGCCATAAACATAAAATACAACAACAAACAATTAGCCAATATAGTCATGGCCCATTTAGGTAGGTACCTTCTTCAAATTTCTACGAAACTAATTTAAACTTAATATAATACATATTATATTTTTTTTCGACAATTTAAAATTTTAGTGGGGGGGATTTATGAATATTTGGCTAGTTTTAACACAAAATTCAGTTTTTAATTAATTAAAAAGTGAAATGATCGTCGTATTGTATGCAACATTTTATGCAACAACAGACTGCTATAGTGCCGTCTAACAAAGTAACAAGTGCCAATTGCCCAGTTCCAACTCCCAGACTCTCAGTGCCCTCGGGCTCCGACCCCACAAATCACTTGTATGTTGCCTACAACGCACTCTAACAGCGATAGTGATTATTCCTTATCTACTATCATCATTGACGTATAAATTGTACATAATATAATATAATATAATATAATTTTATTTAGAGTCTATTGGCTACAATATTACTTGTAAATATTTGTTTCCAGCAGTTGCCAGTTGTTGCTTGTTGGTTGTTACATTTAACTACTCGTCTAGTCGTCGGTCGTTTTTGTTCGCTAATAATTAACTCGTTAGTTGTTTCACGTCTTAATTGTATTCCGCACATTTGATTCTGTTTAGTGATAACTGTTAACGATGCGTTATTAAATATTTTTATTGTGTTTTCCATTTCACATTTTCAGAAGTGTCAAACAACTACAGCAATAATAATTATGACGACTAAAAGTTTTTACTGGTGTTTATCTTTTGTTTTTCTTACAATCTCCACAGTGTCTCCTTATGAAGGTAATTTACATTTATATAAATACTTATTATCAATGACATACTTGACTAAGATTTGATTAATGATCTATTCAGTATGCACATATATACATTTTACAACTTTGGTGTATCGGTGTTTGAATTGTATATTTCTATATTTTATTGGTACTTTATGTTGAAACAATATTTCTGTGTATAATTTTTCTTGTTTGACTCTATTTTATTTAGAGGTCATGGTAATTATTAGGTACCTACCTACTTTCATATTACACATCAATATGATATTTTTAAAACATCTCGATGCCTTATTTTTATTTTATTTCAACATAGATAAACAAGTCAAATAAAAGTAGGACATTTCCCTTGCGTTAAAATCATTAGGTATATTATACAACATTTTAGATGAAATTTATTTTGTTGGGTACTTATATATTTAAGTATATAATGTATATCTATAGACTATATATAGTTCTAGTTAGGTATATCTTAATTATGGACGTGTCAAATAAAAAAGAGTATTGTTTACATACGATTATAAAATTATTTAAAAAATTAAAGATCATAATATATTTTAATATTTATGAATAGGTATTTAATAGAAGTTAAAAGTTGCAATTGACTATAGTTATAAATTATGTTGTAATTCAAACAGAATACATATATAAATGTCCTTCCATCCCAGCGGTGTTTTCCCATTACATTTTTTTTCTATTACTGTGCATCTTGTGATTCCCAGGAGATTAATTGTTTTTAATATATTAATCTTCAATTTTATTTTCTCCAAGGTTGGTTCTTCACAACCCTGTTCTTCTCGGATTTCCTGATTAAAACAAAAGATTTTGTCCGGTTCTTCACAGTTTAAGAACTTTTCAAAGTAATCAACCCATTTCTTTGCCAGCTCTTTGTAGTTATCAGAGAGCTATTGTTTATCCCTTAGAAATCTTTCTTTCTTTTTGTATCTACCTCTGAGGTAATTTATTCACTTATAAGTATCCCTAGTTCTGTGCGCTTTATAGTCGGGTTCTGCTGATCCTAATACATTTTGAACTTATTTTCTCTTTTCATTGATGATTTCATGATTTTTAATTATACCAGTAAGTTAATAATAAAATAATAAATATGATATGAAATCAGTGAGAAAAAATCTGCCTAGTTAATGCTTAGTAGATATGATATTCACATCAAATATTATTTTTATTACCTAGTGTTATTCGTGTAAATATTTATATAAATTTGATTTTCATATTTTTCATATTTTTAAACATATTCTAAATATATAATATTCTAAATATATAATATGTTTCTTAATTATATTATTGTTGTTAGTTTAATCAATACAATTTTATTTTTTTACTAGTACAATTTTTATAAAATTTCCACACAAGATAAGACTTTTTTAGAAACCGATATAATTACACTTCCAAGTGTACGAATAAAAAGATTAGCTGAATCGAGTGTAACTAACACTAGTACTACTACTCAACAAAAAAATATTTCTATTCAAGCAATCATAGACAAAAACAATGGAACAAAACAAACAAAACAAGGTAAGTACCTACAAATTAATACATTTAGGATGAGGTATTCAAATAAAAAAAATTATAAATTGTTGTATTTTTCATCACAAATTAGCTATTAATTATCATAATAGAGTTGAGGGTTTACTTTAATTAAAACCTTGTATAGAAATTAAGTTAGTTATTTAAGGGAATGGCAGTTCTATTGGTCTAGAATAGGCATGTCAAACATAAAGTATCCCGATTTAGAGGTTGTATAATGTATATTGTGTATATTACTTCACTATTTTAGATTGTTATACAAAATTTAAATTCGGCCATTCCCATTAAATGTAACTAAAGACTAAATTTATTTTATTTATTTGGCATAGAATTAAATAACATTAATCATTATAATGATGTGTATTAAGTCTTAGTTTATTCAATCAGTATATTTTTATTTTTAATATTGCTTTACACAAGTTACTGTTAATAGGTAAATGATACATTTTTTTTTTTTAAAGTAATCAAAATCGTAATTTTTAATCCTATTGTTTATTTTTAATTGTCAACTAACTTAAGATCGTAACTTATTTAGAAACAAATACATTAAACACTTCACTTGTTCTGAATGACACTGATAAAATTTTTGGAAAGAATTTAACTTCAGTGACTCATGAACCTCCAATTCAAGCGAGTTCTGGAAATATAAGTTATATAGGTAAAGTAGTGTTATTGTTTAAAAAATTAATTTTACTTAATAAAATAATATTTATTTTTTTTTTAGGAACACCCACGCCTATATCTCTGCCAGTTGATTTAGACTTTCCTTCAGCGATTACTAATGAAACACTTAAAAATCATAATATAACCAAATCAAAAAATGTAAGTTGGATTTTAAGTAATTAATTTAGGATTAATTGTACAACAAGAATTTGAGGAATGTTAGTAAATTAATACAAGGATAAACTATTATATTCCAAAAATTATTTTAAACAGAGCTCATTTAATCATCTGATTAAATTGTAGTATATGTTAAATATCTTATGTAGATAGATAGTAAATAAACTATCCCCCCCCCTCAAAAAAAATCTAAAAAAATTTGATACTCCACTTTTCTACACATAATCTTAAATATTCATTACGAGGTCATATCTAAATCTATTATAATTATAACAGTTATTTTGCTTAGGTTCAGAAAATATGATAAAATGATAATTGTGCTTATCTGGAGATAAATGAATAGTTGTTATTTTTTTATTTTAATTAATTTTATTCAACAATGTCAACATTTTTATCATAAGTATGATTGATAACTTGAAAAATTTTTGAAGAATATGCATATTTTAAAACAAATTAATTAGTAATTTTATTTTAAAATACACGTTTTAGTTTTTATAATATTTATGCATTTTTTTTTTTAAATATTTACTCTTGGAAACAATATTACATACAAAGTGTACTTACTTCTATATTAAAGATATAAAATTATTGAAAAAAGCCACCCATTAATTACATCTCAAATAAAATAAAATTCGTAAAACTAGAAAATTCAATATTTATTGAATGTTTAATTTTTAGAACCATATTATGTCGATTATTTATGTAAAAATAAATAGTTATTAAAATATTAAAGACAATTGATTGCTGATATTGAAGTCTATTGGTCAATGACCTCTACATTATTTTAGAAGTTAATATTTTTTGTGTATTATTGTATGGACATATTAAATTATACCATAATGGTATTATTTATTTACTTATTTATTAGTTGTAAATGGGTATGAACCCTTTAACAAAAGATAGACATTATTAAATAGTTACAATTCGAATCTGACTGATTAAATA
>NC_042495.1:63359554-63361636 GCF_005508785.2 Acyrthosiphon pisum
TAAAAGGAATCACACTGTATATTATTTTAAAAAAAAAACTTAATTGTCAAAAGAATAATGCTCTAAAAGTTCCATAAAAATATAACATTTTTTTTTTATTACTTTTTTTTCATAAAACTTACTTTCTAACTTATAACTTACAAGTTTGAATTTTATAAAGCAAATCAATGTCTGAAATATTTTTTCTATTTCACGATTTTCCATTGATTTGAATTTATAATGATATAACACCGCTGTTCTAAGTCAAGACAAGTAAAGCAACCCTTTCAATACTCTTACCAGATTCTGATTTTTCTTTTAAAATATGACATTATTGCATAATAACCAATGTTATTTACTCTATTAAATTAATTTATAACACTTATATTATTTTATCTAAATAGCGTGCACTTTGACCATATCTGTATAAATGATATTTAATATGTAAAATAATAGTCAAATTTTAAATTATATTTGATAGTGAATAATTTCAATGTGATAACAAAATAATGTGATTTGTAATATAAAATAAGTATTAAAATATTGATTGTGATAACATGAGATATTTTGTAAAAGAAAGGTATTTGAATGAAAATTGATAAGGGGTCCACGATTCTTAAAAGCAGGTATGGAAAACGTTTTTAATTTTTTTGTTTTTGATTATTACGTTTTGGTTAATGTTTTTAAAAACGTTATTTTTCTGTATTGTTTTTGATTAACGTTTTGAAAAACATTATTTTCCTATTGTTTCCAAATTACGTTTTTGATAATATTGTAGAAATTCGCTAGACTAAACCGGTCCTAACATCCCGGTGCACTATTTTTCACACCGGTTTAGTCTAGCGAATTTCTACAAAGTTTTTATTTTTTTATAATAGTAACATGCAATATAGAAATGCATTTAAAAGTTAAAAATTAAAATTAATTATTCTTAATATTTAAATTTTAAATCAAAATTATAATTTATATAAAAATTAAAAATTTCTGATTTCAAATTAAAATGTTTTCAAATTTTAAAAGTGCATTATTGGTGAATTAAAAAGTAAAGACTTAAGTGAAATTTTTTTTCCTGGTATAAATACTATAATGTATAATACTATAATTATTTGTTTTCATTTTCGTTTTTAATTTTGTTATACATTTTTTTGGTTTTTGGAATTTTTTGTAATCCTTTTTCAGTTGTTTTTTGTTTTTGTTTTATTAATTGTTTTTGTTTTTTGTTTTTTTCCATTTAATAAAATTTTTTAAAAACGTTATCCATCCCTGCTTAAAAGTCTTCTGTCAGAAGTTCATTCATTAACAGTTTAAAAACCGCTGGCGTATGGTATACATTCACAGGTCTGGACGCGACTTTAAAGTTTAAATACAATATTATTATAATTTGGTCCATTAGATTGGAGGGGCCTAAAAAATCGCAAATTTCTAGACAGGGTTTGTGGCCTGCATAAAAATATGCTTTGTAATAAAAATAATTAAAATGATGCCACTATTACACATGTGTTAGACAGAGTCAATATTATTATGCGAGTAATAAGCCTCTGCTTTAGTTTCCACCCTATTAACTCAAAAAAAATATTTTTATATGATTTTTAGGATTCTCATATATACTACAATAGTACAACAATTAACAATATCAACGTATTTAATGATTATTGGGTTGATTTGGAGAACCATCCAGATGCAAATATTCATGATATGTTATCAGATTCTCATCGCAGAGCTGCAGTAAGTTTATAATATAATTTTAAATAAATTTGTTGTATTTTTGTTAAATAAAATTTATATTTTCAGACTATCAACTTGAAGTTTCAGTTCCCTTTCTATGGACATCTATTAAACTCTACTACAATTGCAACTGGAGGTTTTTTATATTTAGGAGAATACATTCATTCGTGGTTAGCAGCCACTCAATACATAGCGCCTTTAATGGCCAATTTTGATTTAAGTTCATCAAATCATTCAAACATTTATTACATGGAAAATGGTACTGCACTAACAGTAACTTGGCACAATGTCACTTTACAAGATAAACCTAAAGTCGGAGGATTCACTTTTCAAACAACTTTACATTCAATGGAAATATTGTGTTTGCTTACAAAAATG
>NC_042495.1:63363108-63388679 GCF_005508785.2 Acyrthosiphon pisum
CCCCGTATACTATATGAACAAACAGTGGCGTATTTAAGACTTCACTTCATGGGAGGTTGATCTACTCCCCCTAAAAAAAAAAATAGAACAAAGTACATTTTAATTTACAAATTAAAATCTCTATTTCTTTTTTTGATATTTGCAATTCTACTGCGGTTTATGGCAATGAATCGAACAATCGTATTTGCGCTATTTTAGAACCAACATTGTATTTGTTGTTGCTTGAATATAAATTAAATTTAGAAACGATTATAAGTTCAACAATTTTAAAATATGATTTGCAAATATTTCTTTTTGGAGACGATTGTTCCTATCACAGCCCCTCCCTCCAATACGCCACTGTGAGCAAACTGTTTTATTCAGCATTTACTTTAACTTAACCATTTAATCTTTAGATACAAATTCTTCATCTTCTAGTACAAGTTTATTCTTCATTGCATTGTGTGTTTCATTACTTTTAATGGCACTAGTCTGGATATTTTATGCTTATTTAAATCCACATACACGATCTGGGCAAATGCTAATAAGAGTAAGTATACCATTTTAAATTCTATATTGCTCAATGTATTCAAATTTAATAATATTTAAAAAAACTTTTATTTTGCTTCTAAGTGGCAGTATTTATTAAAAATGTTCATTCACATAACTACATTATAGTTAAGTTATGCTTCTGATATTTTTTCAAATATGGATGATAGGATTAGGTCATCTTGGAGAATGATGTTGATGAGGGCTAGTTTGATAAAGTTGTACTTAGTTGGAAGCACTAGTTATAGCTGAATAATGGTGATAGTGTTATTACTTATTATCATAGACCTTTTACTAATAGACTGGACCTCTTCACGTTTCCACCAAATCAAGATAGGTGGCGCTTTTCGATTACTGAGTTACTAAGATACAGTAAAAAAAATATCTTTATTTGTACTAAACAGGATGGGCCGGTCTCTAGTTAATGGCTATTATACAAATTTTAATACCTTATTAAAAATATTAAATTAGTGAATAGTGATTAAATTTTACCAAACTTGAAATATGGTTGCTTGATTATTTAAGAAATAAATTATACCATATATTTTTAAAAATTATTACAACTTTAAATGTAGTTAGGGGACTGGCTTTATCCACTGTTTATATTATAATTAAATATTGTTGTTTATTCAGTATCGACCAAATCAGTGGGGCTGGGGAAAAGGAGAAGCTCGTTATACAGCTGCTACCATTCATATGTAAAAAGAAACAAGTAATGACATCATCCAAATAACTAACAACATAAAGGTATATTGAAAAATAATAAAACTTATGAATTATATATTAAATTTTTTTGCATTTACAGTGTTGGGAGTTTGGTGGTTGAAGTTATAAATATGGAATATTAAATTGATAACAAAAAAAACATCCGTAACGGTGATTTTTGAAAATAACCAAGTTTTTAGTGAAAATATGAATCATAAATATATATATTATTTTGCATAATGCAGCTAATGTTATTTTCTAACTTCAATAAACTAACCTATTGTTACTTAAAACTTTTATTTTAAAATTTTTATAAATGTTATTCAATTTATTATATGTATGGGTCCTAAAATGGGAAGATAGATTTTTGGATAACGTAAACCATTATTTATTCTGTATGAAACTTTGTTGTCTTACATTTTATTAATGATTGCAAAAGTTTGACAATTTTGAAAAAAATAGTCACTCACATACCTCATTACTTAGAAAACTTTTTTCAGTGTTTTAGTATATATTGTATTAAACATAATCATTCAAATGGTATTCATAGAATATTTTTTACAATTTTTCTACGTATCTTGTTTCTATTATACGCTTTTTTTTATAACAAGTAACAACTGACTAAACATTTTCAAATTTGTATACGTTATTATAGTACCTAGTTTAAAATAAAAATTTTTTACATGTACTTGCCTATAAGTTTGTTTATTGTAGGACTTAATATTTTTTTTTTTGAAAATAAAATAACAGTTGTTCAGTATACTACCAAAAAATATCCCTATGATGAAGTATAATAAATAAATAGTAAATACCATACCAAATATTAATAATTCTCAACTCATTTTAATTAATCCACTTAGTTATTATTTTAAATCTAATTTTAAAAATTGCATTAACTTAGTTTATCAAATAGCTATTATTCCTAAGACTTTGTTAAAGAAACTCATCACTTTCACTACCTAGTGTGATATGCATGTAACTAGGGTTCTTATTTGATACACCGATGTCCCACGTAGGTGACATGGTATTCTTTCTTTTCGTATATCATTTTTATATATTGGTTTATTTAAACTAACATAAAAATGTTCATGTTTTTTTATTTAAAACAATTATTATCTACTGATATGATTAATTTATAAATTGAGCCAATAAGTTTTGTTATTTGAAATCACTTGATGTAACATGGTTTACCCAAGAAATCTCAATTTTAACATTTCAGACAAATACAATTATAATGAACTAAAGGGCCTCCTGTTGCTTCACTTGCCCACTTTTAACTCAACTGTCATTTGTAAAATTTATAATAATAAAAACAAAAAAATGATTGTATTGATATTATTTTTAATTGTAAAATAAATAGTATTATTCACTAAAAAAATAATTTCTTATATATTAGAGAGATGTAGCCTATTGAACAACGCCTTAAATATTTTTACGGATATATATTTTAACTGTTTTTGTTGTAATAGAAAAATATGTAATATAATTATGCAAGTGGCGTAATTAGGGACGGGAAGCATAAGGATTTATTTTCCTTGAGATATATAAATCGTAATATTTTTATTGATAAAACAAACATTTATATCTTTATTATTGTATTCAATCGCCTCTCATTGATAATTCTAATTACACCGCCGGGTTACGCACATTTTATATTGTACTTGTATGTTCCAATTTTTTTTATAACACAAGTAAAAAATATTGAAATAGTGATATTCATTATATTATGTTTAAATTAAGTTTATTGTTTTTTCTTCTGTTGATCTTATGAAATTACAAAATTTGTGACATTCTCCTTATATTAAAATTTTTTTTATTGTTAAACATAATAACAAAATAGGTATTATATTTACATGATATAATATGATCAGATTTCGTATCAAACTAAACTTTTAATTTGTTTTTATGTTACTTTATCAGCCAAATGATTAATTTTTTAATCCTGTGTTTCATTATATTTTGTAAATGATCTTCTCATAAATAATGAACAACTTGAACTATTTTAAGTAATGTTTCATTTGCTTAACTTTTAATTACATTTAGTTAAATATATTATTGTACTCTAATAATTTCTTATTTCTGTAATAATGAGCTTTATACATTTTAATGAGTTTTATATATATAATTGTTAAAAAATAAATGTTCACTGGTATATTTCATAATCTAATTTTGTCATTTTTATTTATTCAAATAAAATCTTTTATTTGCAATATTATATTTAGGTCTAGTCTCGGGAGAACAAGATTGTGTGCTTTTATGGTCTAAAATTTGTTTGACCCTGTAATATTAATATTTTGTTGCACTGTCTCAACATCAGCATTTTATTAAGGGTCAGTAGTTGTGCAATTTCCCCACATGAAATTACATGCACAACTTTTGTCTATCAGTCTGTTGTTTAGTCTATGTCTAGAGCAGGGTTGGCTAACCTGTGGCACATTTGATGTTATTGAATCATGAATGGCATTCTAGCGTCAAATAAAATATAATATAATGTTTAAGTATTTCTAAAATTATGTTTTTCAGTAATGAATAAATCATACAATTTGTAAATATCATAGTGCACAGTAAATATTGTGTCAAAATAACATTAGGTAATAATGTTATGATTGCCGTATTAATTTTTTATGGCACATTCTCAATTTTCTTTTTCAATTAGCACAGTATGGAAAAAGGTTGGCCCCTGACCAAGAGCGACATTTTTCATTTTAAATAAATTTAAATTTAAGTATATGAATTTTATATAAATCATAGAAAATATCAGAGTGTTTGTGAAGAAGATTGTAATAATTTTTGAGTTTTGATCAATTTTGTAGACAGATACTTTACGAGTAATTTAAATTGCTTGCAGCAAACAATTCTTAGTTTTGGGTATCTGAACTAAATAAGGAAACAATCACATGGTCACCGTATAAATTCTATCTAGAAAACATGCCTATTGATCATGCTAGGTTTTGTATGAAATGGAAATTGACTAATTTGGTCTAAAGCTATTGTTTAGCTACTGATAATAGCTAGACCACGGAAGTAATAACTGTGGGTCATTTGTACTATAAATGTAACAACAATTTTCGGATATATTATCTTATATTTATATAAAAATGCTCAAGCCTAGTGAGCTATGGGATGGTAAAGGATACACTGTGCTGTACCATGTTGGAAAATTATTAATATTTGTTTTGTAGTATGATTACATTTACAGTTTGTTATAAAATTGCAATCACATCATTTAAATTGATTTTTTTTAAGTTACGTTACTTTTAGTGAGTACAGTGAATATTATCTTTTTCGTCAATCATTACCTTGAATCAACAGTATACACTATACACCATCTAGTACTGGATTCAAATGATTTATGGCAAATTATATAACCTACCCATAATCCATTAACTTACAGGTAAGGCCTATAATATATTAAAACAACAACTAGAAGACTTTCAGCCTATCAAGATTGCTGGCCAACAATATTTTTAATTAAAATATTTAAACATTAGATACTGTCACATAATTACAAAACTCACAAACAAACATTTTATCATATATAATTAGAAAAATAACCAAAATAAATAAATTATGTATTTTAAATAACTGTGGATAACACTAAATATTTAATTGTGACAAAGAGAATCCCAAAAGACAATGATAGACCGCATAACAGAGTAGGTCGTTGATAATCGTAGATTTATAAAAGTAGATGTGTTTATGTACCTGGTAATTATCATAAATAGCCACAACATGCACAAGGGTCGAGGACTAAGGAAGGAGATTAAAGAACGAATAAAATGACGTGGTTACCGATGTTACTACAGCATAGTGTAACTTCTAGACTAAAATCCAAACTACTGCTACAAAATTTGAAGACACTTTTGTACTATAGTTATTTGAGAACAGCAGTTTTGAGTAGTAAAACAACACAAATTACAAATTTCTGTATTGAAATTACTTTTGCAGTAACACAGTAGTAATTTCATTATATCTTATTTAAATGAACACAATTATAACCAAATTACTTTTTAAAAGTAATTTCTATGGAGTAAAGTGTAATTTGCCTTGTTATTAAAATAAATTATGGATGTAGAATGTATGACAAAAACTAGTGACTAGGTCTAAGATATACAAGAAAAATTAAAAATCAATAAAATAAATGTTGTGATTCCAAAAGTTTTAGATAGTAAATAATAATCAACAATGTTATAAAAGATCCCAGGAATTAATACTTTACATTTTTTTCATGTATAACATTAGGTCATTAAAAATTTACCTACTACTCATTAGTCGTTAAGGACTGATCTAGTAATTATGTTTTAAAAAAGTACCGTTATGTATAAAATAGTAAAGTAACGTGATAATAATAATCTTGGGTAACGTGAATGTAATTTAAATAAAAATATTTAATGTAATGAGTTATTTTATAACTTTTAAAAATAATTTACTCTGGTGATCAGTAGTTAGATATACGCGAGTGAAACATGGTCACTGACCAAAGGAAGTAGTAAGATATAGATAATTAATTACCTTCGAAAAAAAAGTAGGTACTACGAAATATGTACGGCTCAAGCTATAACAGAGTGGCAGGCTTTTGAGAAAAGAAAAAATCATAACCTACAAAGTGTTATAATTTTGCTAAATATTCTATCATATATAAAAAGATAATATCTAGAATGGTTAGGGCACGTTTGAAGGCAGCTGGTCAAATAATAAAAAAAGTATTGACTAACAAAATAAGCAAAAAATGACCATTGAGTAGACCCAGGACTCTTCAGGTGGACATTGTTTCCTAAGATATAGAAGATATAAATGAAAACAAGACTTTTGAAGTAGCATTGGCGGAGAGAGAGACAGAGAGACAGAGACAGAGAGAGAAATGGCAGAAATTAGCTGACTAGATGAAAAAGAAGAAGGAAAAGATTGGAGTAATAAATAATATGATTTAGTTTAAAATTCTGATCATCTCTGTATTTGACAAAATAAGAATAATCAATACATAATGCCATACACAGTTACTACTGTCTACTAAATAAACCTACTTCATATAACAATATTTAGGAAGAATCTTAAACATAAAACATTTGTTAAAAAAAATAAAATATTTACAATATTTTTTTGGTACACAATGTAGATATCAAAATATAACATTAATTTAATATGTACACAATTGAATTCATTAATACACTATAATAATAGTATAAGTTTAAACGTTTTTATTTTTGACCATGTACAACAGACAAAAAATCATCAACGTCAACGTTCTTCAGCAACCTTTGATGTTCAACTTTAGACACCTTAGAGGGAGTCTACAAAAATAAATAAATACATTTAATATGGTACCATTATACATTTTAAAATATTCCGATTCAATAAACTATGACAAATAAAAATATTATTGACAATGAGTATAATTTTACAGTTTTACGAAATTTCTATTTCTTCTCTAGATATAAAAAAATATGAAGAATAATTCTTATGATTCTAATAAATATTTATTAATTATTTAGTTAGATATTATATTGTTAATATATAATTCTTAAACGCTAACAATGATAATTGACAAATTATGAAACCAGAAATGTAAATTAAATAATTATGTCATATATTTTATAATCAGGGATGCTAAGATGATAAGCTCAGTAGGTGCAAAATACTTTTAGACTTTAGTGTCGATATAAGTTTGACAACTCTCTCCCCCCCCCCCCATATTACTAAAAATCATAATTCATGAATAATCAATATAAATTATAATACAAGACATATTTTAATAAAAACTTAAAATTTGTTAAAAAGTTCTAACAATTAAAACATTGTAAACATATTTTTAATTATAACTTAATAATATTTATTATTTTACATTCTGAGTGTAAAGATTAATGTTTTTTTTCTATCTGTTATCAACATTTGGGGTGGTTAAATGCTCCGAGTTTTGCCATCAGCAAAAGTGAACCCTAGTTGGTGCTTCAGCAGGTTAAAAGTTAGGCCAAATTATTGCAGATAAAAACTTTTTCAATTGGTAAAATATCTTTGCAAGTTTATCGGATATTACACTATTTATAGCTATGAGATATTTTCAGTTTTCATTAATTTTTAAATTTAAAATCATATAAAGTATGCCAGGATGACACAATGTCTGCTCAGAATCGTTTTTTTATGTAATGATTTATCATTGAATTCAAATATATGTATCTAATCAGTGGCGGTTCATTAATATGTGCACGTGCATTACCTAATCAAACTCAAGAAAAATTTAAAACATAAATCATAATACAACTAAGTACTTATAGTGTTATTAAGATTATTTTTAAAAATAAAAAAACATAAATTCAGAATATCATGAAAATAATATAATATTTGGATTGTGATATTTCGATGGCCCAACAGCCGGGCGTTTGTCCACAATAGAACGGTATCGGTGTGTATTGTAGTGGTGCAGAAGTGCACACAATCGCTGTCCACATTTGTACAGTGTAAAAATTAAAACAAGTTGAAACATGCAACCCGTGTTAAAATGGAATTGATGTGCACATTCGTTTCTGTGCACATAACCAATTAAATTATTTTCAGCAAATTATTTCCGACGTCGCTGCCTGTTGCGCGTTGGCATAGGCATTATAATTTATTTTTACTCTCATTTGTTTATTATATTCCGATTATCCGCTGATAAATCGTATTTCTGTTTAAAAATTTAATCAAAATAAAAGTTAATTGGTGAATAACTAAAATTTGTAAACAATTATTTAATACAATTTATAATATATTTTATACATATATATTTATATAAAATTGGTAATATTCTTTTTGGATGTGCACTACTTCATTAAAAACCCACGAGCCGCCACTGTATCTAACTCATCCATACAAAGACATACTCAACAACTATCCTACAGCACAGACCATTTGTCCACTTTTTTTTTTAATATCTGCTCTCTTCATTTTACATTTGTACTTTCAAAATACAATTTATCAATGATGTTTTAACATTTATCACCAAGGTTTATGTTTAAATTTTAGAAATAATTAGAGAAAAAATGTTCTGCGTTAAAACAATACCAATTAATAATTAATTTAAACCGCTTAATTATTTTAAGCATGTTCATATATTACAAAAATATATTTTTAATTTTTTGAGAATATTTCTTTGTCAATACTATAACATTTTGAAAAAAAGTCTTTAAAAACTAATGCATAAATTTACCTTATTATATACTGTTCGATCTGAGGGCCTTTTAGTAGCCTTTTTAACAATATCTTCTGATCTATTTGATTTTGGTAATTCATTTTGTGACCTAAAACATTATAAAAAACAAAATAAATATTAGTACCTTTAAGTTTCAATTAATTATACAAAACAAAAGCTTATTAGAAATAGGAAATAATTTATTATACAGGTAAATAGGTTACAAATATCAGATTGAGAACACTGGGCAACATTGAATGAAAAATATTACAAGTACCTATTTTAAATGAAAATATTTAAATGTTATACTTCAATTTTAATACATTTTCTTCATGTAAAGTGATTTGTATATAAATGGTACCTACATAATAAAAATAACCAATAATTAAGAATATGATATATTACATTCTTTGTGGAATTGAAAATCGTTCATTTTCTTCTTGACATTTTCTTCCTTTACTATAATAATCATGATAGGACCGTCTATGTTCATTTTTGTATTTATATCTATGTATATCCTTAACTGAATCTTCCGTAAACTCTCTTTTCACATTTTGATGATGACTTCTTTGAGAATGGTGTATTGGACTATCAAATCGTTCATCATGGCATCTAAATTTGCTTGACCTGTTAACAAAACTTACATTTAGTTATAAATATCATAGGTACTGTATTCAGTGGCGTAGCCAGGGTTTTTTTTGGGTGTTTAACCCCCCCCCCCCCCCCCATTGACATGTTCCCTCCTAATAAATATATTTTTTATAGGGTTCGATTTATACTTAAAACACTCTCCATTTCATAATCATGGCTACGCCACTGACTGTATTCATTTTTTACAACTAATAGTATCAATCAGTGATTCTCAAACAATGAGCTCCATGGAGCCTCAGTATTCCATTCAATATTCTTAGTTGGTTTTTGATGTTCCTTAATTTTTTTATTTGGCAACGTAAGGACACAGTAAACAAAAATGTTTGAGAATCACCGGCATAGATAGTTGTTCGATTTATAAGAGTTATTGGCGCTATATGAAATTACATATATCAATATATGTACATTGTAATTGAAGGTCACTAATATTTACCTGTGTTTATAATCATATTTATTATGGATTTTATTTTGCCAACGGTTTTTTTCCCTATATCTGTTGTCCCTGTGTTTTATTGGGTAATTATGAACAGAATCATCCCAAAAAGATGGACTTCTTCTGCCTCTATCATCTTTTTCAATTTTTGTTTCAACATTGTCTTTAGGAGTGCTGGTCACTGGCATAAGTATTTTTTCATCATTATCCAATTCGCCGCTTTCTATTTTTGGAGTAACGTCTAACATTTTGTTTGTTGTTATCGATGGTGATGCAATTGGATCTAATTCTGAGACTATATCAAGCAAAGTGAATATTTCTGATACATTTAATTTCACCATCTGAAAAATATTATATAAAAGTTAGGTATGATAATAATTAAGCATAATACAATAAATAATTAAAACGTAAGAAATTGTGTATTTTACTTTGAATATTCTATACCCAAGCGTTTTTATTAAATAAATATAAAATATTGAGTATTTAAAGATTTTTTTTACCATTATTTTTATCATTAAATGTAGTTATGGAAAATTGAACAATGAATTAAAAATATTTTTGTGGGCTGTTAAAATTAGCTACAAATGTGCCATAGGTTTGCCCCTTTTGATTGAATCCCTGTTCAATACAGTATAATACACTATGATTATGCATTTAAATTTATTCAACTATAGGCTAGTTTTTAATGTGGTATAGGAAAATATACATAAAATATACACAACAAAGAATATGCATGTGTATGATTTTTTTTATACCGATGACTTAGTTTCTTTTAATATGATTTAGAATTATTGAATGATGATTTTATCTATTTTAACTTATAGCTAGAAGATATCAAGATAAATTTGAAGGAAAAAAAATTATAAGTAAACATAAATACTATTAATTAACATACCACATGTTCACCATCGTCAGTAATGACCTCGTATACTTTTTGCTTTTTTAAATATTTCATATTGCTTAGTGAATCACAGACCTTGCTTATCTGAACATCTAATTTATCATCATGTGTAAAAGAAATAAAAGAGGTATTATTAACACTGCTTTTGACAACGATAGGTGATTCAGATCTTTCAAGACTAGTATTCATTTTATTTTCCAAAATACAATTTGGAGTATCATCTAGAGACACAGTTTGTTTGACATTTTCCTTTTCATTATACACTTTATTTACGTCTATTATACAATTTGCAGATAATTTAATTTTTTTATTGTTCATATCATTAGTTTTTGTTTCATTACTAATATCACTTGTTGATATATTCTTACTGGATTTGCCTTCATTATACATTTCTGAATAATTTATATTAGAATCACTATTATTAAGTTTAGAAATGTTAACCGTTGGTTCTATTGTTTTGATTTTTTTCTTTTTTGGACTGCAGTCATAATCTGTCGATGAAGTTTTGTTCAAATACCTACTTAACCCTATCAATTGTTCTGAGTTGTCATTTACAGTGGTTTTGCATTTTATTTTACTAATTTTTTTGTTGTTAGATTTATCCAGTGTTGGACTTTTAGACAAACTAAAGAATGTTTCAACTGGGTCATCAAAATGTACCATGGACTTATTAATTTTTTTTGAAATTGTTTTCTTTGCTTTTCCTGAAGTATTATTCTCACATTGCACTATTATTGGTTTAATAGAATATTTTAATGGAGTATTAGTTGGTTGCATGTTTAATTCATCTGATGAATGCTCTTCAATACTATTAACATTTACAACAGATATAGATTCAATTGATTTTCTTTTGGGTATGGGCTTAAAACCAGATTTTTTTTCTTCTTCTTTTGGTTTTTTATTAATAACTATTGATTTATGCTGTTCATTTGTCTTTAATATTTCAGGTTTATATGGACTCACTGAAATATCACTTCCAAATAGCTCAACTTTAACAGACTCATACACTTGTTTTTTTTTTTCTTCAATATTGTTTATTTTTAATCCGTTTTTTACTTTAGATTTAGTAGAAACTTTTAATTTAGATTTTGATGGTGTACATTTAACTTTATCTTTCTTTGACTTAGTTGATAATTCTCTATTAGTAGTTGTAGACTGAATAGGTTGTGTTGAAAGTTCTTTCAAACTGTTAATTTTACAATTTATATTGTTTGAAGTTTTAAAATGATCCTGTTCTGGTGGTATAATCAAAGTATCGACGGACATTGAATTTCCTGGTGTAGGAGGAAATGGTGAAATCGGAGGTCTATTTAAATATGACGTTTCTCTGAATACTTTGGTCAAAGGTGTTTCTGTCAATGATTCATCATGTTCTGGCGTACATGGTAACGGTGTGACCATCTTACTTGGATCATATTCACGTATTATTTTAGAAATAGGAGTTTCAGGTACATCAACTGCAGCATCATCACATTTATATGGAGTTTCAACTAGATTGGGTTTAAATGATTCAATGCTAATACACTTTAATGGACTATTTAATTCACTTGAATTGTTATTATCAGTTTGAACAAATAAACCTTGATCTTTTAAAGGTTTAGTTGGTTCATTTGACTTGTTTTCTATTAATGAATAGTTATGATTATTAAATCTTTTTAAAAAGTTGGAATCTTTTTCCTGATTTGTTATTTCTGGTATAGTATTTAAAATAGAAGAGTTAATTAACTTATTTTGATTATTTTTCTGTTCATTAACATGAGACTGTTCCAGGTTAATTTGAGTTGCACATTCACTTTTTGAAGAATCAGATTTGATGGACAGTTGTTTATTATTTAACTCTGTTTTTTTATCTGGAGTTTCTAAGGAAATCATAAATTCACTTTGTTTGTTAAATGATTTTTTATTATTATCATTATTTAAAGAATCGAATTTAACTGATGGCTGTTTAGTATACAATTCTATAGTCTTATCTGGAGTTTCTAAGGAAATCGAAAATTCACTTTGTTTTATGAGAGATTTTTTATCATTGATGTTTTTTAAAGAATCTGATATAGTTGGCAGTTGCTCATTATATAATTCTGTTATTTTATCTGGAGTTTCTAATGATATAGAAAATTCACTATCTTTTTTCAACAATTTCAGATTGTTTAAGGTATTCAAAGAATTAGATTTAATTGGGGGTTGTTCATTATTTAATTCTGTAACATTATTTGACGTTTCCAATGAAGGAGGACATTTTGTATTTTTCTCTAATAGTGGCTTTTGAACATCCAGTAATGGCTTATTAGAGTCTTGCTCATTTAAACCGTTATAAGTGATATCAGAAATATTTGATACATCTGTATGTAATTCATTTGTGGCGATTGAAATATTACTAGATTTCTTTTGATCTTTAAGCAGAACAGAATCATTTTGAATATTGACTGATTTAATTTTTTTTCTTGGCGTTTTCTTTTTTCTCGTTTTTCTTCCATCAGCATCTGACGTTAAAATTCCAGCACCCACCATTTCTCTAATATCTGTATCCCAATCTTTAATAATCTCTTTTTTAACCATTGATTCAAATCCATTAACTGAGCCCCAATCAACTTGAAGTTTTGGTAAAGGACTAGATGAAGGTTCTTCCAAACATTTTTCAAGTCTATTAGGGGAATCACAGAAAAGTTTTGAACGAGCTTGATTTTTAGTCATATTCTTAGGCTGCGGAGTACTGAAATCTAAACATCTTATATGAGTGCTTCTTCTACGTGGAGTACTCATACTTTTATTTTTTGGAGGTTTGAGTCTATCATCTGGTGTATCATGAACAATCACATTATTGACTTTAGATGAAACTTCTGGTAATTTGATAACATCATTAATCTCAGTATGATTTTTTTCTTGAATTTCAAATGAATTTTGATTAGGAACTTCAATAACAATTGATTTAGGAGTCTGAACAGATGGTTGTCTAGTTATATTTGTTCTTCTAAATTTGCTCCTTATGCAAGGAACTTCTAATAACTGTCTTCTTCGTTTTGGAAATATATGTTTTTCAGAAGCTAAAAGCAAAAAATATTAATTAGTAGTAGGTATAATATACTGTTATAAATATGTAGTAAATAAGTATAAAGTCTGTAAGAATTACAAAAAAATAACACTCAAAAACGATTTACATATTATAGATTAATTTTTTTATTTAATCCTTCATTTTTAGGTTTCTTTTGTGTTCTTATTTTGTTTCTTTTTCCTTGTTCAAATTAGTAAGTAATGGTTATAGTCATATAATGTAATGGTTCAGATATAAGGAGGTATGTATCCAAAAATATAAATTAGGTAAACTGTGCACAAACCAATCAAAACGTCAAAAATATTATCAATATATGTGTAATAAAAATGCAATTTATTAAAAGATATATTGTATATCCATTCAATAAAAGTATAACTATGTAAGTACTAAGTAGGTACCCAATATAACAAAATATTAAATTATAGTAAAATTAAATGACACATTTCCCTGAGTTTTTTTTTATGGGCTACTTTATCGATGACTTATTGATTTTTGGTTTTTTTGGCAAGTACCAGTTGTACGTTTCCATCAATACATTTTTACCTAAATTATTATTTTAAGGTTTTGTATTCTATTTCAATCATAACTATTATTTTTAATGATTTATGTTACTGATACAGAAATACTTTGTAAAAAACAAATATAATTATTCACAAAATGATAATTATCTGGAATTTTACAATAACCATTATAATTTGCTAAAGCTTCAATAAATTTAAAAACAATAACACAGTTTGTTAAATTTTGCTTTATAAAAACTGGTAGGAATTATTTAATAATAATTAGAGCACGGATTCGTATACATTTGTATATTTAATTTGTAATTCTTTTATATTTTATTATGATCGTATGATATGCTAAGCGAGCACAACATTTGTTTCATGACATAACAATTTAAAAAATCAAACTTTTTTGTGCATATTTCGACATTTATCTATTTTAAGGGCTTATTTTACAATTTGAATATTATGGGCATATTTTTCGATAATTTATTTTGAAATATAAACTATTGTAATATAAGAAAAAAATATTACATTTTTACAGTTTTGATTAATATCAGAATAAATTAATAGGTATACTTATATGTATAAATGGTTTTCCCAAATATTTTTTAAATTAATTGATTGCTATTTTTTCTTATGCATTAAAACTACATACAAAAGTAAAGAAAAAATGAAGAAAAGGATTTATAGCAAGATTCTATAATTTTAAATATATTGTTGTAATTCAATTTTCAAAAAATAATTTTTTTTTATGAAATTTTAACATTTTATTGTATATAAAACCGTTCTCTAATACTAATATGTAAATATATTTTTAATGATAAAATATTATCATTTATACATAGAAAACAAATTATTTAATGTTCACAAATAAGTTGATTAACAATTAACAAACTGTTCATACCTTGGTTAGTCTTTAACATGGGAGTTATTTTTGGAGCAATTTTCACATAGTCAGATTTGGCAAAATAACCTTCTCCTAAACAAAAAAAAACAATGCATTAACAAAATTATATCAATTTACCATATAAAGATTTCATTAGTCTTGGATTTTATTTTTCACACATTTACGATAATTTTATTGCGGTAAAAACTCATAAAGAATCTTGTATTAAATTTTCAACCTTTTAAAAAAGTAAACAATTTTCAAATATCAATAAATAGCTCAAAAATAGCCGAAATAATTTGAAAATTATATCTTGTTAATAAATACCAACATGAATTATTTGCTGAAAATTTCAAATGTCTACAGATTTTTGAATTGCAATAAAATACCCAATATCAAAAACTGGTATTACCTAAACATTTCTGTTTTTTTCAAAATTTTAATAAGAATTAGAAATGTTTGCTTTTAACTCAAAGTAAAACAACTAGATCCAATATGGTATAGAAATTACTCACAAACTTGAAGATTGAAGAATTTTTTAGCTCAAAAAGATAATGACAACCGAAAAATACAATCAATACTACAATCATTACCCAGAATCTAAAATTTAATTATTTTCAATCAATTTTGTAAAGCATACCTGGTGGTTCTATTTTAGTTGAATCAATTGATTGTAAAACTAATTGATTTGATAACAAATCGTAATTCTCAAAAACTGTTGTTTTGATATTACCTTCATGTATCAGTACAATATTATTGTCAACTTTCAAACACTCTTCATTACCATAAACAATATGTTTAGGGATATTAAAATTATTCTTTTTTAATTTGCTTGGCACATCATCTGTATAAACATATAAAACCATGAAAAAAACTTTATACAATCATTGAGGATAAATTATTATACCTTTTTTTCTGGCACTACGTAAACGAGATTTTATTGAGTCATCTAGTTGATCATTAGTACATGTTTTTTTACCAATATCATCATTATCAACATTAAAAACTGAAATGTTTACAAAAACGTATTTATATTAAATATTAATGATACATTCTAAGAGGCGCGGGTCCAGAATGGATAAAATTTCAGCTTGTCTGATAAAAACAGTGTTAGTACTATGTCAGCTAATAGGTAAATATTATTATTCAAATTTCAATTTCAATTATAAACGGTGAAATCCTAATAACCACAGCTATCGCCTATCATTAGTATTGACACAACATTTTATGGATTTTATATATGACAATTAAATAGCCCATGTACCTTTTAATACAAATAAACCAGCTTTCGGGTAGGGAAGCAGTGGCAGGGTTGAAATAACACCGGTCAGTTTTCGTTCTCCCGACTATAGCATTTTAGATTAGACGGCGACCAATAAAAATGGACACCGCCGAATCACGATCGGCAAGATAATGTATTTTATCAGCCCACCGAAAATATCAGACATTCTAGAATTCGTCAGAGTATACAGGGGGCATCGACCTCCCCCCCAAACCCCTTGGAACCCCTTTAATGACTGATTAACCGATTAATCAATTTTTTTTTTAACGTAGATTACTGTGTTGGTGTAAAGTAAACATTTACCCACACGAGATGGAATAGAGTACAAAATTCCCTAAGTGCTAAAAATAGAAGTTCATTTGAACCGTCGAAACAACGATTAATCATCTTGTTTATTCGAAAAATTCTAATATTTGATTAATCGGAAATTCGATTATTTGATTAATCAAATTTTATAAAAACTGTAAAATAATCGATGAAAAAAAATTATCGTCGTAATAATCGATTAATCGAAATAATCGAACAGTCCTAGTTGAACCAACTTTCTAAGTCCAAAATTGACCAAGTTACAGTCAATCAAACTACGCGCAGTTTTCAGATTTTTTTCATTGTAATTCTAAAAATAATTGTTCTAAAATTTTTTAGGATTAATATTTTCATTACTATTAATTTAGACAATATTTAAACGTTCGGTATTATAATTTTCACTTTAATTTGTGAACTATGAATAATCCTAAAAAATTTTAGAACAATTATTTTCAGAATTACAATGAAAAAATCTGAAAATTGGGCGTATTTTGATTGCTTGTAACTTAGTCAATTTTGGACTTAGAAAGTTGGTTAACTACCAAAATGCATTAAAAAATTAGGCAAAAAAAAATTAGTAGTTAAAATAGGTGGTTGTCATTTAAGAAAAAAAAGTTGTATTGCGCATGCGCAAGTCTAAATATTGAGTGTTCTCAATTAGCGATTACATACTGTATTTTAGTACTTCTAGTAAACCTTTTAAATCAAATTTTAAGTAAAAGTAATGTTAATTATATAATATTTTATATTAATATAATCAAAATTAAAACATTGTTTGTAACTAATTGATTTAATTATTTATAATTTTATGGCTATAGACTAGTTTATACTATATTAGTACTTAAGGGTCCCAGTGCCAGTTTTTCAAATTTTCCACAATTCTATAAAATTTGAAAATTAAATTTTATATTTTAGTTGCTACCTCAATTATAAGACTTTTCCACTAATCTACTACCCGATGACTATTTAGGGGTGGTTGATAGGGTGTATTATATCGAAAAAAATTACTTTTCGGGAATAACTCTCAAGCTTTATAGAATTGTCGGATTTTGATGAGTATTTTTTTATCTGAAAGAAGAAGACTTCCTACAGCCCGCAGGATCATTATTCCCGTAAACCGTGTTTTTGAGGTCAAAATCACATTGGCACCGGGCGCCTTAATAGTGTACATATTCGACATTCTCTTTTACAACTGTACCTATAAACTAGTATAGTCTATAGTTAACTATATAACAACGGTGTCCCGTCAAATTATCGCGGCAATATTGTCGCGGTTCATTTCATAGCACATCAGTAATCTCGCCCGTCATTATTATCGCAAGATAACAATTTTATAATTTGTTTGTTTCGTGTACGCCTATACAATAGTATTCGTTTAGTAATATAACTTAAGTTGTCGCGAAAACGATATTATCAATTATTAAGGCCAATAATTATATGCCCAAAAAATCTATAAAATATGCTCTAAAATAAAAAATGTTAGGTACCTAATGTAAAAAAATATGATTAATAATAATTAGCGATTTAGAGTAGATTACCTCTTTTCATAAATCAGTTGAAATACCCATAATAAGATATATGAGCGAAACAAATTAATATTTTGTAATTCCCAAGTTTTTAAAATCTTAAATATGCTCCAAAAATATACTAAATGCTAAAATAAGTCCTAAAAATTCAAAAATATGCAAAATAAAGTTTTGTATACAGCATCGTTAGGTTATAAAACAAATTGTGGTATAAATAAGCAATTTTTTTGACCAACCGATAAAAATATGCAAATGCATACAAGTGTTGGCCTTATTAATTATATATGAATGTACTTATTATTTTGTATTATAATATTTTTTTTTTACTTAAATTGTCATGAAAACAAAATTCTATATTATTCCGATATTTTTGTACCAACGAAATATTTACTTGCGATATTTTTACCGCAATAATATTGCCGCAATATTTTTACCGCGACAATATTGCCGCGATATTTTGACGTGTATCCAACTATAACAGTGTTGTTCATTTATAATTTTTATACTAATTTTAATCCACAGTAAATAAAAAATTATTTACACAGGTATTAAAATAATGAATTAAATGTATTGCCAACTCAGAAATAATACCCACTACCCTATTTTCACGTGATTCAAAGGTATCCCCTTCTATACGGTGTTGATAATCTATTTTTGAAATATTATTTTTATAGCATTTGTTAAGCTAATTAAAAATTCAAATATTTATTGGCGATTGAAAATGATAAGATGTAACGGGGACTCTGTGTATCATTTATATGTTATTTTATTAGTTCCTCGTTACGGATCCACCCCCTACCGGTCTGATAATTGATAAGCTTTCAATCACCAATAGTATTAAAATGAATACAACTGTGAAAAACTATAAAATCAGAAGTACACATTTTTGCTATACCTAATTAATATTTATAAATATTAAAAAATATTATGTTACTCCTAATTAAATTAATTGTGTTTTAATCATATAATTATAATGATTTTACAAGTAATAAACTTATGAATATTAATGATAAAACTACCTTAAATCATATTTTACTGAACACTATAAAAATATTTTTCAATATTGAATAATACATTTTAAAAAGGTAGGCAAGTGGGTGTCACTCTGCTGTACAGTAGTAATGGATGGTATTAAATTTGAATTCAATGATGTAATATCATTGTATAAGAAAAACAATTCTGAACGAAGACGGTCAGTCAGCCTATGATGTTATAAAGTATATTTGATGATATTATTGTGAATAAAGTGATTTATATATAACCTATTTACATGGAACCTTGTTTTAAATTTTCAATCCTTAAATATTAAAGTTGAACATTTTATAAATTTTTAACTATAAAATAATTATTAAATTTTAAATTTGATAAATTTTGTCAACATTTTTACTTTAAGTGCTTATAAAAAAAAATTTTGTCCATGTACTTTTAATATTTCTTAACTGTTATTGTAACAATATATCAAAATAAGAAACTAAAGAATATCTAAAAATATTCAGTAAAATTAAAATTTCTATAAACTTGTCTGAATTATAATTTATTAAATACATTTAAAGACCTTATAGTTTATACATTATTCATTAATTTTTTTTACACATTTTTTGAGGAATAACTTACCTAAAAACTCATCCAGTATGTTTTTGATTTGTGGATCAGACTGAGTAGAGTCTAATGCTTTTTCAAGTGTAGGAGGATCCAAGACTTTACTTTCTAGTATATTGTCAGTTTCTTTTTGAGCGTCAAAAGATTTATTTATGGTATCAGCAATTTTTTCCAATAAACTTTGATCATTCAAAAATGTATCGACTAATTCACCAGTATCAATAACAATTGAACCATCCTTTATCCTATCTTCTTTAGAAAATCCTGGCATAGAGTCAAGTGATGTCGCTTCTGGTATTTGATGGTTTTCAGCCTGAACACTATAACAATAAGGTTTAAGCCGTTTACATTTACAAAATTATGAATACAACAACTAGTTTATAAGTTACAAAAATTAAATTTTAGAAAAATTATGTTAGGATATATTTCATTACTCTGTATACCTTAAGTCTTATTATTTTTCTAAGCATAAAACCAGTGGCGGAACCATTTTTTTTTATGGGGGTGCTAAAGTTAAGGTCTCGCATTCTGTATACTCCGTATATACTGATGGCAAGATTTTTTTTTAGCCCTCAAAATGAATGTGCTTAATATTTCAACTTAAAAAACAACAATATTTAATATGGTATATATTCACTGTAGATACGCCATGCATTTTAGATTCTGAGTGGAACGATGAATGTATTGATTTTACAATGATGTGTGTTTTTTTTTTTTTTGTGTCTGTGTATACGATAAATAGTTGAAATAATACTTCGATTTTCAACTTCAGTATCTTGTTCGATTGGAAAGTGAATATCGTTGGTGCATTGGGGAGGTCAAAATTTAAAATTCCCAGTAATTTTCAAAAGCGCTAAGAAAAGCCAAAGAAAAATTAAGGAAAAATGGGAATTTTTACGCAAAATCGATTTTTCACAATATTGAATTTGGTTTTTGGTGTAACTTTAAAACGAATGACTGTAGATACATGACATTTTCACTGGTTGTTTATATTTCCATTTGCTATACATGATACATTTTTCAAAATATTTTGATTTGTTTTGAACTGTTTAGGAACGTTTTCAGTTTCCAATATTATTCGTTTTTTTTCTTTAAATATCAATAAAATATTATTTGTTGGTTAAAAAAGTTTGAAAATTTAATAGAAGGTTCCTATTATATTGTTTCAAAGGCAGATGAAAAATATTAAAAATACATAGGCACAATTTTTTTTTTATATGCATTTAAAGTTCAAAAATTGACAAAATATGGAAAATCACGAAAATTACCTAATTATTTTGAGTTTATAATTCGTAAAAATTTTTCTTTTTAGAACTAAGATTTTAAAATGTAATACAAGATACCTTATAGGATAAACTACATTTATCAAAAAAAAAATGTCTATAAGAAACTCAAATTAAATTTTTATGAGCGTTTGACATTCATATTTATACAACATTGGATATTCACTCGATTTCTCATGTAGCGATTTCCTTATTTTGTTGTAATTCAAAAACGAACTGCAGATACATGAACATTTTACTGAATGTTTATATTAGCATTTCCTATACACCATACAATTTTGAAAATATTTTGACTCTTTTTGAGCTGTTTACGGACATTGTAAGTTTTCAATTTTTTTAGTTTTTTTTTCTATAAATATCAATAAAGTTTTATCTGTTGGGCCAAAAAGTATAAAAATGTAATAAAAAGCTCCTGATATATTGTTACAATATCAGTTGAAAAATATAAAAAATACAGGCAAAATTTTTTTTTATAAGCATTTAAAGATCGAATTTTGACAAAATTTATCAAATTTTAATTTGAATAATTATTTTGTAGTTAAAAATTTATAAAATGTTCAACTTTTGTATCTAAGAATTGAAAATTTAAAACAAGATTCCATGTAAGTAATTAATTCTGTTACCAAAAAATCTAAAAAATACATAAGCACAGATTATTTTTATAGTCATTTTAAGTACAAATTTGGACGAAATTACATATTAAAAACCTAGAATAACTATTTTAGTTATTTTGTTGTGATTGTATAATATTATTCTTGGGTATACTTGAAACTTCTAAAGTATACTATTATATATCTATGATAGTACCACGGTTTTTTGTTGATGTATAACGCGTTACCTGATGGATATTGTGATATGATTAATTTGGAATTTATTATTAATACCTATTATAGGTCAATTTTTTTTTAATACTATAGATAAGTATACCTACCTATTATAGGTATGTCTAATACCTAAACTGACAAACCGTCTCCGCTCAGAATCGTTTTTCTTATACAGTGATATTATATCATTGCATTCAAATGTAATACTATCCATTATACAGTGACCCACTTGTAACCTACTGTACAGCAGAGCGACATCCACTTACCCACCTTTTTTATTTTGAAACATAAGTATTTCAACGAGTTAAGAACGATGGTGCAAAAATAAATTGTGGAAATTATAATTCTAGAAGTTATATTCTTCCAAAGTTTGGGATTTTACGTATTCAGACGCATACGCACTACACCGTACTATACTGTCGTGCCCAGTGCCTATAACAAATTTTGAATTTTTATTTCACGTATTTTAACAAGTTAAAAACAATGGTGAAATCAGTGGTATATTTATGGCTTTTTTTTAATTTGTTTGATTTAACATATGTATTTAAGCATGCTGAAAACAAAAGTGAAGTCAGAATTTTCCAGTTGAACTTAGCTCTGAATATTTAGCTATTTGAAGTCATTCAATGTGTTTTACATAATAAATCAAGTATCCTAGCACCCCTCTCTGGATCTGCGCCTACATAAAACTGATATATAGCTGTAGAAAACTATTTGTTCAAAATTGATATCGATTTTAAAAATAAACCAAAAATTATTATCACCTAGATCTAGAATAAGATATTTATAATATTTATACATACCCAGAATTTAGATTATGACTATTTTTTGGACTAAATTGTGGTATTAACTCAATTTTTATTTTAGTTTGTTCATTTTTCTTTGCTGGAGTACTGCAAATTTGTTTGTTTATTTGAAATATTTTTGATTCTTTTTCTTCAAACTTGGAAATTGTACCTGTATTATTTTCTAGTTGTGTCATTGGGGATAAACAGGGCGAAGAAAATGTAACAGAATTTTTCTCGTTAGTTATTGTGGTTTCGTCATTAAATGTGTCAGGTTCTTTTGTTTTAGAAATATTATTAGAAATTATCTCAGTGAAAGATGGGACTTCTAATAATTCTTCTGATATACTTTTATTTGCTTCTATATTTATTGTTGTATGTGTACTCTGATCTTTAGTATTAACTGTATTACCAACACATTTGTCAACCATATTTAGTTTTTTCTCAACAAATTTATCTTTTTCTGTTGGTATATGGTTTGTATCTAACAAATACTGTAGTTTCTCAATTAATGTTTTAGATTCACATGTTTCAGGTATTCGCTTTTCGACTAAAATCAATACATTAAGAATATTCAAAAATGTTTCACGAATTCGTGATTTTTATAAATTAAACATTTTTTAATGATAAAAACAAATAATATGTATAACTTACTCATGGTACACATGGTTCCAAAATTGTCGAATATGTCATGTAAATCAAACCCATTTACTTTAATATTAAAGTTTCTATTAGCTTTAAACATTTGAAAACATTCAGTCAAATGAGGAGATGATTTCAAAAAGCACACTGCAGCATCCTCATTTTTTTCTTTCTTTAGATAACCTGATTGATAAATGATTCATTAATATAAAAATCTTTAGTATCCATAAATACTATTACTAAAATATCAAGATTTTTAAATTTGTTAAGTACATAAAAAAAATCAAAAATATATTGTAGTTCATGTCTTTAATACGGCATAATATGACTAGAAATACTTAATGTTGAATAGATAGACCATTTGGTGAGTAGCTAAAATGTTCAAGTAAATATTTTGATGCCCGGAGTTTAATTTATGATTCAAAACAGGAAGTTCTTTGTAGATTGCAGCGTCAACATATACTACTTCCATGAGCGAATCCATGAATATTGAATTTTATGAATTTTAGAAAACCCTAGGTAGAAATACTAATAATCCAAAAATCTAAATACTCACCATACACTAAACGAGCGACTTCGGATGGCATCAATGGTTCCATTTTATGCTAGGCGTATGGGCGCATGGACGTATGATGAGTGCCAAGCCGTGTTTTTTTTTATACAAGCGCAACAGAAGCAGACCGTGATTTCAGATCGTCCTCAGAAAAACGTCAAAATGGGTGGCAATAAATAATTAAATAACCAGTTAGTGCTTGTGTTATGCATCGTAAATCGTAGTGTTCAACAATTGGTAGGTATAAGACCAACGATAAATAAATTAATAAAGAGAATACGACTATAAGATTAATATGAGTATTAAGTGTATTGACTACACAGTAATAGAGAAAAAGCGGTTCACGTGATAACGAACAACGCTGTTAGAATATTTACACAATTATAATACCTATCATTTGTATAGCTCCAAGAAAGAGCGGGAAAAGCGACAGTGTGACCATTGAGTCGTTGATTGTAACTCGTGTTTGAATATTCCTACCTTATTTTTAAACCTAAAATTATTATAATTATTAACATAGACCTGATTATAATATAATCAAATTACGATTATGAATTAATTATTGGCAAAAACGGGAATCGAATTTTTACATTATTGTCGAAAACGACAAAACGTTCTATAAAACTTTATTCAGAAACAAAGCACTAATGCACTTTATTACCTAAATTTAAGTTATCGGCACTTATCGCCCAATTGTCCAACTCATCGTTATTGTTATTATAATATTAATAATTAATATATTATATTATACCTATTGGCTATTACCTATTAGTATACTACGATTTAAAAAACACCATGAATTAATATATCTTGATTGTGGAAATACTCATCTTAAAGTACCTATATCTTTAACCGTAATTATTAGTTATTTGTTGTTACTTATAAAGTATTGAGTTATTAATATTATAATTGTTATAAAAACGAGAATAGGTAATGATTTTGAAATAAAAATATTGAATACTATAATAGTGGCTATAGGACGTGGCCAGAAGGTAATTTCGCTCGTATATAGTTTCCAAAGTGTTTTTCTATTTTAATAATAATTTAGGTGTTTAAATTATTTCATGGTTTATACTTTTGTCTACAGGAAAAAACAAAATATAACATCGGAACACCGGAGTCTGCGCTTGATGCATATTATGACATATAAATATATTATTATTATGTACCTTATATTAGCATTGATTAAATAATATTGAATATTGAGTGTATTTAATCAATGCTACTAGCATATAAACATCCGCAGCCTCTGGTCCACCGTAACCACTAGCGAGTAGCGACTAGCCGTGTGCTCGTGTGTCGTACTATCGTGTTTACCATAAATATTGTAATTTTTAACATTTCAATAAACGATGTTGCATGGTGGTAAGCCTTGTGAAAACAGTTCACCCCCTCCCCCCTCATGAAATGATTCCAAACAAAAGAATAACGGCTAAGTGGATGTCGTAAGTCGTTATTCCGAAAATTAAAATCTTAACAAAATACGTAAAATTGACTAAAATGATCAAATTATTTTGAGTTAGAAATTCATAAAAAATTTTCTTCTTAAATGTAAGATTTAAAAATGTAATACAAGATTACTTATGAGTTATTAGTCATAAGTTTGTCTACCTTTATCAACAAAAAAAAAGGTGGGTAAGTGGATGTCGCTCTGCTGTACAGTAGATTACAAGTGAGTCACTGTATAATGGATGGTATTCAATTTGAATTCAATGATATAATATCATTGTATAAGAAAAACGATTCTGAGTGGAGACGGTATGTTAGTCTAGGTATAAGACATAATATTAAATTTAGTAAATAGTATATTATACTTATCTACAGGGCCGCATTTAGGGGGGAGCCCTGGGTACAACTGCCCCGGGCGCCAGTATTTTAGAGGTGCCAAAATGTTCTGGCCAGAAATATGCTTACTTGTGAATTATTAAAATTGTATAATTTTAATTATTT
>NC_042495.1:63390781-63409795 GCF_005508785.2 Acyrthosiphon pisum
AACCGTGATACTATCATAGATATATAATAGTACCTATACTTTAGAAGTTTCATGTACCCACGAATAATATTATACAATCGCAACAAAATAACTAAAATAGTTATTCTAGGTATTTTAATATATAATTTCGTCCAAATTTGAACTTAAAATGAATGTAAAAATAAACTGCGCTTATGTGTTTTTAGATTTTTTGGTTACAGAATTAACTACTTACGTGGAATCTTGTTTTAAATTTTCAATCCTTAGGTATAAAAGTTGACCATTTTATAAATTTTTAACTACAAAATAATTATTGAATCTTAAATTTGATACATTTTGTGAAAATTCGATCTTTAAATGCTTATAAAAAAAAATTGTGCCTATGTATTTTTAATATTTTTTAACTGCTATTGTAATAATATATCAGGAGCCTTGCATTAATTTTTCACGCTTTTTTACCCAACAAACAAAATTTTATTGATATTTATAGAAAAAAAAACTAAACAAATTGAAAACTTAGAATGTCCGTAAACAGCTCAAAAAGAGTCAAAATATTTTCAAAATTTGATGGTGTTTAATCAATGAAAATATTAACATTCAGTGAAATTTTCAAATATTTACAGTCATTCGTTTTTTAATTACAATTAAATAAGAAAATCGTCACATGAGAAATCGAGCGAATATCAAATGTTGTAAAAATATGAATTTCAAACGCTCATAAAAATTTAATTTGACTTTTTTGTAGACATTTTTTTTTTTGACAAAGATAGGCAATATTATGAAGAATATTGTATTACATTTTCAAATCTTAGATTTAAAGAGAACAATTTTTACGAATTCTTAACTAAAAATAATTTGCTAATTTTCGTGATTTTTACATATTTTGTCAATTTTTGAACTTTAAATGCTAATAAAAAAAATCTGTGACTAAGGATTTTTAATATTTTTCAAATGTATAGTAGGAGCCATGTATTAAATTTTCAAGTATTTTTACTCAACAAATAAAGTTTTATTGACATTCATAGAAAAAAAAACTAATAAAATTGGAAACTGAAAATGTCCCTAAACAGTTCAAAACAAATCAAAATATTTTGAAAATTGTATTATGTAAAGAAAATGGAAATATAAACAACCAGTGAAAATTTCATGTATCTACGGTAATTTGTTTTAAAGTTACACCAAAAACCAAAAGCGTTTTTCTCGAAAACAGCTTTTGCGTAAAAATTCCCGTTTTTCCTTAATTTTTCTTTTGTTTTTCACGGCGCTTTTGTAAACTAATGGAAAAATACCACAAAGTACCAACTAGATTCACTTTCCTATCAGAAAAGATACTGTTGAAGAAAATCGAAGCACTTTTACTGTCCTAAAAGGTGATGACAGACACAAAAAAAAAAATATAAAAAAAAAAAACTCACATCATTGTAAAATCAATATATTCATCGTTTCACTCAGAATCTAAAATGTCCACAAGAAAGTCAAATGTATATGCGTGTGACGTGTGAGTCTGTACGTCGCCTAGTTATTATTGTTGGTTGTCTATATAAATTCATTATACATTGCCCCTTAAAAAATATTTTGTGCAGTCATAGGGCCAGTTGCACCGTCTCTGATTAAAGTTAACCGGAGTTTAATCGGCCGAATTTGCCCGATTTATCTGTTATCAGCTGATAGCTGATCACCGTAGACGGTGCAACCACAGAATAGATGAAATTTCATCTATTCTGTGGTGCAACTGGCCCTAAGTAGTTAGTATAAGGTCTATGTGTGCCATAGACATAATAGAATTCTATTATGTCTATGATGTGTGCAGTCCACGATTATAAAGTTCTTTATAATCGTGGTGCAGTCTTAATAATTATTATGATAAGACTCTTATCAAATATCAATTATCATTGAGGCATTGAGCATATTAATTCCTTTTCCTTATAAGTACAGAAGTACTATGCTCACAAGTCACGATTAATTATTAAATAATATTCCAGCGTTCCACATTTCCACGCCTGGCTATTAGTATATGAATTATTATTGTGTTATTTATAATTTATAGTTTATACTCTAAAGGCTGGAAGTTTTGGAACAAGCCACATATAACTAGACAAGTAGACAATAGCGGCCTCACTTGACACTTCTTAACTCCCCTGACTCAGTGTCAAGACTCGAAAATCCTGTGGTTTGATCCGAATACCTGGTGAATATTGAATAAGTCCTTGAGTAGTTATCACATCCTTTAACACGTCTTGTTTCAATCGTCAAATGTTCGTCCGTGTATTCGGTGTTTTTTCATTGTCGACGGAACAGCATCGAAAATAACGACAAGATCATCAACATCATTATGTTTTCTAGTAAAATACGGTTTTTTAAAATTGCTATCCAGCCATCATTTGTGTTCAGAACGTATAGGAATGTGAAGACGAAACCTAACAGACAGTTAAAGAACGACAATGTCAAAGGCAACCCTGGGGGCAATCGTATGTTGGCCATGGTCTTGGATGGAGAATCTCCAGACGTATGTGACGTGACATTTGAAGACCTCGAAGACGGCGATAATGATATGCTGGACTCGCATTTGTTATATGATCAGCACATGAAGTAAATTATATTTAGTTTGTTAATTTATGTCCTGTTGATTAAAACTTCATACTTTTGTAGAACTACTTTTGATATTTCTTTGCCTGTAAGATCAAATTGAAACGAAAAATAGCTAGTGAGTAATGCACTAGTCAGCGAGCTACATTTTTTAAATTTCTTATGGTTTAATTAATTGTAAATAAAACTTAAGTCTATAAATATTGTAAATATAATTTAAGGCTTATTTATAAACTGAATAATATATCCTAACTTCAAACTTGATTGAATAATAAGTTACTTAACTCAGTTTATAAATTGCTGTTGTGAAATAAATATAATTTTGAGGATAGGTATAAAAAAATATATTTTTTAATGATTTTTTTTTTCAATTTTAGTGAAATGAAAAAACAAAAACAATTTAAATCATTTCAGAACATTAAACGAAAGTATTTCAAAAGTAATATAGTACAGCCTAATTTCTTAACATACTTTGAAAAACAACAAATAAAAAATTTACATGATAAATCGCCTAAAGAATGGACTCCTCAAACATTATCAACATGCTTCCCAGCATCACCAGAAGTTATTGTTGTAAGAAATTTAAAATATAATTTTTTTAATTATATTTTTATTAATGATTATACAAACTGTATTTTAATTTTTAGAAAATATTGAAATCTAAATGGATATCGGATGAAGGTCAAAAAATATTAAGACATGATAAATTGGTGCAGCAAAATTGGGACCGTTTTCGTAATGGACAGTTTAAAGATATTTTATCTGATGAGCTAAAAAATCATTTAGAAAAATTTTCAGAACGACGACCTACGTTAATTACACCACAGCGTAAGTTATTAAGTATCACTTACCAGTAGGTACATTTAATTATTAGATTTTCCAATTTTTTTATTTACTTACATGATTCCACACGAAAAGTCTTCACTAGACCAATGAGAGCTATGCCACCACACCCACATACACATTACACACATATTAATTTATGTTTCGGTTTCAAATCTAATAAATTGTATTGAAAATGATTTATGACTAATGTCCCATATTAATAGTATTACATTGAAACAATGCATTCTTGATTTTATAGGAATTGTATTATTCAAAATGGCAAAATATTGCCTTAAAATAATAATAATTGTATACTAATTTTAATTCATAATAAATAATAAATCATTGTTATTGTCTATTACGAGGCATAAAAGTATAGTATATAATTATGTCCTATGACTACCCCCAATAAAGTTATTGTTTAAAATGTCCTATGTCGTACATTTGTAAGACGGAGACAACAAATGCATGGGTAGCGTCCTCTTAAGGATAATATAATCAAACATCTTGCTATGGTCAACTTAATGAATTGGTGTGATGCAATTTCATATAGAATGATGTTTCCTATATTTTACTTAGATGTCAGTTTTTCAAATTGTATATACTCACATAAAATATATTACCTAAATAAAATATTTGGTCAAAAAAGCTTATAAACAAAAGTCAAAAATTTTTGTTACAGCTTACAGTTTTTGTCATGAAAATAAGTAGATATTTTTATTTACTTTTAGAAGTTTAAATTTATCTATATTTTACAATAGAACATAAACTTATTTTACAGAAGCTGAAGCCCATATTCCTAAACTAGCTGCAGATTATTTAAAGCCCCAGGAATTTGGACAAATTATAACTAGTTACATTAGTGAACTCACCAATCCAATTGATGAACCAATTCAAATTGAAACTACGGATAAACCAAATATCGAGTTGATTTATGAAAATGACACAACTACTAAAACCAGCAAGAGACATTTCACATTAGACGAATTCAAAAGTGATTCTCGAAAAGAATCTTTTTCATTGTATACTACACCACGGAAATTGCCAACAAATGATAAAAGTGTTGACGTAGAAAAAATTGAAGCTAGTTTACAGGAGAATACAAGCGTAGTTTCACGCAAAGAAGTTTCTGCATTTATTGATACAATAAACGATTACCCACTTGCTATTCGAATACCTAAAAAAGTTTGGAAAGAAGGATATATGTATAGAGTCAATGATTGTTTTTATGATGATAATGGAGACTTTTTATATAGAGTTCCAGGTTTAATTAAAGATGAAGATAGACAACAAAAGCCATAATAATATTCAATTGATTTGATTTATTAATGTTATTAATATTGATATAAATATATATTTTATGCTACCTATTTGTGTATAATAAAAATAATGTTCAATCTTACAAAATAAATACTATTTAATACCATTTTTTTTTTAGAAAACTATTTTAGTTTACTATGATACAAAAACAAATTTTATAAACTAAAATAAAATTTATTAATTTTTTAACACATTAAGTCTCATAGTATAAACTCCATTCTATGCTAAAAAACTACTGAAAAATGATTTACCTATTAAATGGAAATATTGGCTTTCTATCAGAGTGAATTATAAATCTGTGAAGCCTATGACATTTTTATATAGTCTGTGGACTGAGATAGTCAATGTGTTGATAATATTATAGTAGTATACGTTAAATAAATGTAATAGTTCTACATAATTGTAAATAATAAATGTGGTTGGTTGTTTTAAAAGTATAATTACTTTAATAATGATTAATGAAGTCAAATTAAATAACAGGAAAAGTAAAAATGTAAAAAAAATTAAATAATAAACCAATGTTTTATATTTAAAAAGAAATAAACACAACACTGGGTATTTTTTACCTATTTAAATAATTACCTATTTCAATGTAAATTTGTCAAATATTTAAAATCAGATGAGATGCTTTTAAAAGTAGGCCCACAAATAATAAGTATTACAAATTTAAGGTAGCTACAAGTAAATGAAAATTTTAAACAAATGACACTTCATATCTGCATATTATATTTGGGTTTGAAATGATTGATACATTGATAAAACTTTGTATATAAGTAAATTAAAAAAAGAAATATTTATTTGTTATATGATACATTTTTTTAAAAATAAATCACTATCAGTTTATCAGAACAACAATAGTATAATACATTTTACATTTATACTTTTTGTTAAAATACAGCTAATAATAAATAATGTTCATTTTACATGATTGATCCTTATACCTTAACATAAAATAAATATCAAAATTAAAATACAAATTATTTAATAGCTATAATATTATAAATAACAATTTTTATTGATACTTTGTTATTTCACTAGTTAATGGTTATTAATGTTCTATCAAACAACAAATATATCACATTAATTAAATCTATATTAGTATTCTTATTAAGGTATATCGTAAAAATCAAAAATAATTTTACTGATTGTGATATGACAAAACTAAAAATATTTTCTTATTTTACACATAATTATGTATTGAAAACTTAAAACATATAATGATGTAAATATATAAGTATTTTTGTACAGAAATTTAATTTGATTACTCATATAGCTAGACCAAAAACTGATACAATAACATACATAGTTTTGTTTTCCCATCTAACAGTACAACTACCATCTGTCAAGTTATCCCAATAACACGAACTTGCTGCATGAAAACCAGCACCGTTTTTTTGCATGATAGCACATGTAACTGCAAAAAAAAAAACGTACAGGTAATTAAATTGAATAATTATATTATAAACATTTAAAGTAAAATCAGGGCCAGCTTAAGGCACATGCAAGTGGGACGTACAGCGATTTTAAGTGAATAATTAGGGGTGCCATTTTGACCACAGATATGGACTTATTGTAAATTGTAATATTGTACCAGGTGGAGAAATACCTAAAGCCGGCTCTAAATCAAATAATTTAAAACAAACAATTACAATATTTCTTCTTACCTATGTATTTAAAAGGTTTGGCCAGTTTACAAAGTCTTGTTAAGCAGTTTTCAACTACAGAATCCGTCCATTTATTTACCATATTTTGTTGGTATAATTGACTGCCAATTGAATGTTCAATTGAGTCCTTAATAATATCACTCACTTCATCCACCACAAAAAGGGTCTAAAACAAAAATATTTATATTTATAGTACAATTGGTTACTATAATACTATCACATCAGAACTTAGGAGTTACAATTATTTTGACAAACAGTTTTTTTTTTTTTTTTACTACGTCTATAATAAATTATTATCGATCATTTTAATTCAATTTCAGTAAAACATATTTTGTTACATTATAATTGATAATTATGTACAACGCATTAATATGTATTTATCATAAATTTGTTAATATATAAAACAATAATAATAATAATAGTAATATAATATATGAACTTTTACCCCTTCGTTAACTTCAACCATCGTTTTCGATTTTATTTGAAATAAATTAATGTTTTTGAATGATATAATAAAGGTAAATAGTAAAACTTAGATTTTGAACGTCTATTTTTTTTATACTAGTAAAGTTGTCACGGCAACAACTATTTAGTAATATGTCGATAAAGTATATATAATATTATAAATTATCACCAGGGACCACGAATTAAGATATAACTAGTTACTAGTATACGGAACGTCTTATCAATGTTTTTCTGACTCCGCCCCACGGACTAAGATATACAGGACTGGAATCCTGTAAACCCCCACTGGAATCGACATGGCCGGGGGGTAGTAGAAGGCCGGTTCTCAAATGTTTCTAAAGGTACAGGTGTGGTTACTAGCGCATTCTGTTAGCATATATTGACAACGCACTGAAATAATTATTTTTGAAATAATAATAATATTATTTTATTATTTATTTTTTACAATTTCAATAATTATAATATATTATATTATAATTATTGAAATTGTATTTTTGAAACCTAATCCTACTGGCTAGTATATTTTGTAGACGTATCATCGACTTAAGTGACTGTCCGTAACATCGGTTTGTGTTCTGTGTATGCACTGATTTTAAAATGCCTTGTCAATGTACACTGTTGGTTCTTTATATCACCGTGCCTTTGATAATTCAGCGCTGCTGTAACGCTTCGTCAGCAACTATAAATTGTCATTTTTTAATTCAGCGCAAAACTACGCTGCTTGTGATAGGTAGATGTCGTTTTTTAATTCATCATATTGATCACAACCTAGCGAACTAAACAGCAGTTCCAGCAGGTTAGAACACGATTAAAGATAATAGCTAATGGTTCTACGGTTTTACGAAACCGCGATATGTTATGGACTGCCTACTAGCCCTATCTAGGTGATTTACTTAAGAACTATTTGTCATTGTAATATCACGAAATATTCAAATGAAAAAAGACCACAGAAGACAGAACAAACGAAAGACAATATGTAAATAATTAATTAATAATAAATAATTGAAAATTATACCAAATAAGTCCATTACTATTAGATATAGAATAAGTAAAATATTAATGTTATTTAGTATGTAAATTAGATTTGACAAAAAGGTCATCTAAACCACACACACACATTTGTTTTATTTAAAAAGATTATTAGAAAACTAATTAACAAGACATTTAGAGACAAGATTTATTCAAATAATAAACATATTTAATATAATATAATATATACATACAATATACAGTATACAATATTTACCTAAATAAATAACTAGCCGTTAAAGATATGTTGTTAACATGTACCTATAAATTAATTTTTTGTTCACATATTCAACATTAGGTGCTCACTAATTTTGATAGCTTTTTTGGGGGTTTATTTTGTTTTTTAATTCTTGGTTTTTCGTGTAAGACAATTGCCTTATTCTCATTGTAATATAAATTACAAATATATTTGTTAATATATCAACTTTATGTTTGTGCGAGAATTTGAGAACTAGTTTCATACTGAAAAAATTCTTCAAGTTTTCAAAAATCTTAAAAAAGTTGATGTAGCCATGTAGGCATCTAAATCAAAATTCTAATGACTAGTTTCTGAACTATTAAAGTGTTTATAATATGTACTAAGATTATAATCTTCAAAAATGGTATAGCCAAGTATTGTAAATTTAAAACAAGGTTTCTCAGAAGTATTTGACAGTTTAACCAAAATAATCTATAAATTATATAAATATGGTCTCGTTTAGTAGATATCTATTTTCAGTTCATATTTGGACGAACTTTGATAACTAAACGGAGAATAATCAATTTAAGTTTATTTTTCTGTTATTTATAAAAATATTATAATATCTATTGACCATCTTCACTCAAAATTGTTTTTTGTAGACAACTTATACAATGATATTAATATATTATATTATTGAATTCAAATTCTACACATCTGTTAGACAGTGGCCACTGATCAACACGTAATGTACAGGAGTAAAGCTGAATAGTATCTTGATCATATTTTTTATTTTTTGATGTTCGGTTTAGTAGAAATAAGGTTTTTACTGGAAGAAAAATGAGAAAATTCAAGAAAAACTGTAAGTATGTTATCTCATTGGATTTTTCTATACATTTTCTTTTGTATTTAAATTATAATAGTTGAGGGGTTGAGCGCAACGACAGTGGCCTAACCCTCCAAAATTCATAAACTGAGATATTAATATAAACTTGTTTAGAATTAAAAATATTACAGTGCAACACCGGCCTATTGTTTTTAAATTTATTTTACCACTAGATGGCAGCATTATATAAGTTGTTGCATCATCATATTTTATGTTTCATAGTAATGCAACAATAATAAAAGCTGTATTACTCCCATTAATCATTTGTAGGGTTAGGCCACTGTTGCGCTCAACCCCTCAGTTATAGTAGAAATCAGTTTCAATTTTCAAATACAAATTGTACTATGTGGAGTACATTAGTGGTAATCGTAATAAATTATAATTCATTACAATTACTGAAATAACTAAATTTGATTTCTGGATATGTGCAGAAACAGATGATTTTAAAAACTTTTTTTTAAACACATATGATAACAGTAGAAATGTATATTTATGTGTTTTTTGATGGACCACTAATCTTTTTAAGTTGATTTTCATAATATCTTAATAAAATAACAGTATTTTTTATATTATCTATTTAACTTCTTTAGTGTGAAGTACTTGTATAATATTAAGAATATAATTTCTTAGTTTGTGCTTTTTTCTCGTAAAATATTCCTCACTTTCATTCACCTCATTAATTAAATATAATAGATAATATTAAGCTTGTTTGATTATAATTTATTGTATTGAATTAATGCTCATTGCTCGGCTTAAACTTTTCTCCAGACTAGCCACCCAAAGTTAATTCAATATTTCAATGTCTTATTTCTGCTTCCATCTCACATTTATCTCTAAGTATGTATTATTTAAACTCTTCTTCCAATTTAATGTACTCCTTATCTTATATCCCTAGCTAATTATTCAACAGGTTAATATCTAACCTACATAAAATAGGTTTTCAATTGTCATATTTTTATTCCAGTTAGCTGTTGTTATAAATTGTAAAAACAAATCTTTTGTATTTAAATGATTCTAATTTATTACAATTATATAAAGGACAAATGTTTTTTTAAAAGTTATATGACTAAAATAAGTGCTACAATGCGAGTGTAACAAATTTATTGAAGTATGATGAGAATTAAAAAAAAAATTTACATCATAAAAGAAGTGGATCGCATTAAAGGTCTAAAATCTGGTATAACGGACTCTTCTTGTGAATTAATTAAATTATTAGGTTTAATAATTACAGCCTGTGGCGATTGATTTGATGATGTAGTGGCATAAGCATCAACCACTTTTAAAAGGCTTATTTTCACTACTTTATACAAAATGACTATTAATGATGTTTGAAGTAACAATGCTCCAAATCCCTTAAATAAACCAAATCGCCCTTCTTGTGCAACAGTTGTCGCAAAACAGTCTAATGGCCCTTCATAACCAGTTAAAATCGGCATTACAGAAGTTCCGGTATCTAAATTGTCAATAATAGTTCTTGTCCCTTGCAAATAAAGACGGTGCATAACTAACTCCAAAGGAAAAAGAACAGCATCACTGAATGCGGAAGCTGTTAAATCTGAAACTGCTTCCAGTCGTTCATTAATAGAAGATGGAGAATCAGAATCTTTTGAAATAACTTCAGTCTTGCAGATTCGTAGCTCATACATAATTAATAAGTGTTTTACACTTTTACCAACTAATATATTAGTTATGTATCTTAAAACTCCATATGTTACTGTAGGCACAACTATAATCCAAACTGGTAACATTCGACCTAAATAAATACAGATAAAAAAATTAATAGCGGGTCTAATTATATTTTATCAATAAACAGTTAAAAAACAATATAAAAAAATAGAACATTTTGACAACAATTGTAATAAACTTGATTGAAAATCAAAAATAAATTAAAATCAAAATTCAAAGAAATGTAATCAGAATTGTAATTTTAGGTAAGAAATATATTGGTTTTATAAAACATTTACAGGTAAATAAGTAATAAAAAAAGTCCAAACTTTTCATTCAGCACTTATATAGGATATTCAAATAAGATATTTAACATAGGTCAAAATTTCAAAATAGAATACTTTGTTATTTATTAATGCTGTTTTTTAATAACTATATTATACATAACACTATAACAGTTATTTAATATTTTACTTGCATTATATTATTAAACTGTTAATGTTTTGTTAAATATATTGATATGTTACTATAGATTAATTTATCTAGCGTACCTTTTTGTGGACAGTTCCATTGAAGAAGTCTAATGAAACCTTCTTTAAAGACATCATAAAATGCAGTTTTTTCACTAGCAATATTACTTTGAACGGTTTCTACTAGACATGCTGAATAAAATGGAGTGATAATACTCAAACTTGCACTGCAAAACCATATTATATATTTAAATATTTAACATTAGTAATAAGTAGAACTCAGGTGTTTATGTACTTAAAATAACTTTTATGAATATCTATAAATTTATACTCTAAAAGTAAATAAAATATGCAATATGCATTAGATATGGACATTTATCAACAAAAAAAATGTTTAATAAAAAAATTATTTCAAAATATAAATTAATTAGATATACCTCAGACACTTACATTTTTTCAAACTAAGCACATTTTATCGGTATTGATAAATTCCTAACTAATCGCAATAAAAATAATAATATTATGTTGACAATAAAATTAGATACTTTACATAGTTTATAAAAATGAAAAACTATCATAGGCATAAATAGCAGGGAGAGAGCTAAGCCAAAATACCTGAAAATTTTACACAAAATTTAACATATTATGAAAAGTTTTTCATCCCAATTTATATCAAAATCTATAGCACCCAAACATAACACTATTTACATCTATAAATACTCTTCTTTAGTAAAATGAAAATAAAATTCTATGCAGGAATATATGTAATACACCTCATATGTATGTACAAGATGTGTCAGTTGAATGGTATCTATTTTATTATATATTCTATACAGAGAAATTTCATTATGACTACACCATCATCAATCATGTTAAATCTAAAAATATTTTGAACACACACAGTAAGAAATGTATGGGTGTATGAGTATAAAATATAAATTTTATATACCTATAATACGTTTTATTATACCTATAAACAAAATATGATTAATATATAAATATTATATATTAATATTTTAAAATACAAAAATATACTAAAATATCCATCACATTACCTATGTTACCTTTAAATTGAATCAATAAAAAAACCATACAATTTTATAAATATCTAGACCCTAGTAATTAGTAAAGAGTGGATAACATTCATCTAACTGAATGTTTATTTGAAATATTCAATTTAATTAAATTTAAAAAAAAAATTTAATTTTTAAAGGTACCTCAAAAATTACATAAGTGTTGCTTAATATACATGTTTTAACATTTTATTGGAAAAGTATAACTATCAATTTATTTTACTGCATTAGAATTTAGAATATGATTTTTTTTTTTAATAATAAGTTTAATATAAACCCATAATTACCATTTTAATATAATATGTTTTCCAAAACTTTTTGAATTATTTATTGAATTGGTATCTCTGAAAAATATTGTATAATCAAAGATAAGTATTAAAGATTACAAATTTATAGATACCAATATATAATAAAATAATTTACTTTGGTAAATCAAAGAGTTCTGATAATAATGCTTCAATTGCCATTGTTATTCCTTTGATTAGTAAAACTGTCCCAAATCCTTTCCATAGAACACCAATTCCTTGAGTCTTGACAAGTCTATATACTACTGGAATTAATGTAAATGGCACAATATGATAACGAGTTGATGCATAATGTAACTGAAACAATTAACAGATTAGCTAATTAAGTACATAATACTATAAAAAACTAAAGAGTATTTACAACTTAAAGATATTTTACATAATTCTGAGTTCATAATATTTCATATATATGTAAGAATCGGTCAGGACAACAAATTATTAAAAAATACTTCCATCTTAAGCTGCATTTGTTTTCTCTTTCTGGCTTATGGCAATTAGAGATGGGCAAAATATTTTGAACATCAATGTGTCAATGCATCAAAATTTAAAACATTGATTGTTTTTTGGAAAAAACCTCTATGTTTTTCAATGTTGAATAAAAACAATTTTTTAATTGTTTTAACTTTTAAGTGTTCAATCATGGGTAACACTATTTGCAAATTAAGATTATATTTTTCCTCATAGATTTATATGGACCTTCCATGTTAGTATGTAGTATGTACTATGTTTCAAATTAAATATTTTTTTTAAATATAAATTCAAGTTTAAAAAAAAAAAATAGTTATAATGTTATGAAAAACATCAATGTTTTTGCCCACCTCTAATGGCACCAATACAAAAATCATAGAGAATAATATTTTTGAGGGTATGACAAATTGATTTGTTTAAATGTTATATCAAAACAAATTAAATATAATTATATTTACAATTTTTTTTTTTTTTATTTTGAAAGTCAAATAATAACAAAAAATAAAACCATTAGGTGAAACTCTTAAAAATACTTCTCTCCATAATTTTTTAAATAGATGATTTTACTCAAAGATTATTCTTAGATAACTCAAAAATTATAAAAAAAATATTAAGTGAAAGAGTTTTATCTGTTGTGCACGAGTCTGAGAGAGAAAACAATTAATATTGCACTGACATCAGGTTGCATATAAAAAATTATCTACATTCTTTACATTATTAATTTACTATTAACATTATTGTATTACTATTCTTATCTACAAGTATACTAAGTTTTTTTCAACTTGAGAATGAAATATAGAAAGGATGATTTTTGTTTCATCAACAGTTACTTACTTATGAATTATCAAAATTAATATCCATATAGTTGGAAGAGTATGAGTTATTTTAAGTATTATAGATTTTAGATTTACATGAGTGGAATAATAAATAAAAAAATTGAAAGAACTCAATTGGATTTTTTGACTGAGGTGTTTGTTCTAGAATCATTGTTTATAACTCAAACTGGGTTACACTGTCATAAATATACTGAATTAAATTCAAAATTGTCTTTAAGTTAAAAATCAAAACAAAATTAGACGTACCTGGCATTGTCTTCGCAACACAATAAATGGATAGCTCACAACATGCTGCAATATTAGACACGTTGGTTTTATACATTTGTTCACAGTATCATTGACTAGGATATCTAAATAAAGAAACCAAAAATGGAATATCGTTCATGATTTAATTTATCTACTCACGTCCTTAAAATTTACATTTGACAACTTAAGTATAATACTATAATATATTATGACATAAATTTCAAGTAACCTTTGTTTTTAGACATTTCCATGAGTGTTTCACGGTGTTGTTGTCTGATCATTTCGGTGTCCTGAAAATTCTGTTGTAGCTGCGATGGGTGTTCTGATATACTCCTCGAGGGTCGGTGTCTTTGGAAGTCCATATTGAATGATTCTAACCCGGCCATTAATAACAACAATTTTCAAAATACTCAATACTCAATCTATTAATCATCTACATATGTGTTCAATTAGTAATTACTAGAATTATTTTAATTTTCAAACAAAATCATGTATTAGGTAAACGAAAAAACGTCATATTATACCAGTGGGTATTTCAATTACTATTTATTACATTTGTTTTTTAAAACAGATGATAAAAAGTAAGAAGACTAAAACCAAACAGAAAGATTACAATTTATTATAATTATTTATGTATTTGATTATTGATTATTAACATTATAGTAACTAGTAAGTTCAAAGTTGTAGCTCAGAGTGTCCGGGGGGAGTACCAGTTCAGATTTCCCGATTTTGATAACAACGAGTACCATCAAAATCGATATCACTTATGATCACGGATATATTATTATTACTCTGAGGGATATATATAGATATTATGGATCACAATGCTGAGCGGCGCCGAATGTTCTTATCAATTCTGACAAAAAGTCGCGTTTTACTAGCGCCCTCTACGACTGCTACTAGTGGAGCGCTAGTATGTCGCGACTTTTTTTGTATGGATACTATGTATGTATTTAATATTTATGTAACTTGATAAGAACATTTTGTGCCGTCATCACGGTTTAAGGTATTTCTTAAACCGTGGCCGTCATATTATTGCTCGTTGTGCAACCATAGTATCTATATCCGTGCTTATGATCGATGTTGGTCACTCTGTCGAGTTCTGTTTAACACAAAATGATAAGGTATCGAAAAGGAAAAAGAGAGAAAAAGCATAAACAACCGACGGCCGACGCGCGGACATTACACTACAGTGTTTAGTACTTCAGTATTTAACTACATAATACATTAGCCATTTACTGCACAACATTCTTAAAGTTATTAGTTAATTGTTAATCATTATTGATATTATATAAAATTACTCATCGTAAGTACACAGAAAGTACACACGTTTCGAAAAAAGTTTCTGGTTTTCTAAAATTTCGTATCAGATACCGGTGGCGGGTGTGTAGTATAAAATATATCAAACGGTTTGGCCCTCGTCAAGATTTTCATTTTTGTAGCATTATTTTTCTATTTTTATTTAATTGCGCTCCTGTAGGTTTTTATTAGTTATGTCGGATACGAGTAACGTCAACAGGCTCGAAGAACTCGGCAAAATGAAGGTAAGTACGGCTGTGGCGGTAGAAAACGTGTTTCCCGTCGTCAATAATAAAATTGACAAAGATTGTTAAGTATAATAATTGTTCTATCAATAACGCGAATTATGAACAACTGTGTGTATAATTTATTGTTCTCTGTTTTTTTCGTTTGTGTTCACTGGTTTAATTCCGGTATTTATTAGGTACTCTTTATTTAGGGATTGTGACAATTTATCATAGATATGTAGATATTAGGTAATCATTTTATTGTCAGTAGATAAATAAAATAAATCATATTTAATCAGTGTAAAAATGTATTATTAATACCTATTTAATGTACCTGAAATTACAACTTGATTAAACTCTGTGCAAAATCATGTGTGTTGCCAATAATTTCTATGGTATTATTGTTATGACTCTGTTCTATATTATTCCTACATAGCTGTACTTAAATGTTATTTGGTTGACTAAGCAGTTAATTGAATGTTATTAAAATATGTAACTAAATATTAATTTTGAAGGATTGATCAATTTGATAATTAACCTCTAATCTTTTTAAAATTGATAATTTAATGTATTCAACCAGACATTTTATAAATAATACCTACATATTTCAACAAATTGTATTGTTTTATATGTTAATTATAAAATATTAATATTAAATATAATAAATAATAATTAAACTAACAAGTTATTTTATTCATAGGTCAACGATTTAAAGAAAGAATTGAAAGCAAGAGGTTTGAGTACAGTTGGAAACAAACAAGAACTCATCGACCGCATGATTAATCATTCAGAATCTTCAGGTTTGTTTGGCATAAAAATTTATACAAGATAGAAGGTTTAGAAAACCAACGAAAATTCAGTTTTAGATATCGAGGACACCGTGCTGGATGAGCACGACATTCTAGATGAAGATGACGCGTTAGAAGTAATTATTATTAATACCTATCATTGTTAAACATGTTTACTCATTTTAGTTAAACTTTTGATTAAGGATGATTTGGGTTACTCCGATATTGATGAATCAAAAGTTCTTGGTGACATTGCAGAAAAGGAAGAAAACAATGTGGAAAATGGCAATATTCATGAAGAAAAAGAGGTTACACAGGTATTTTATTTATTATAATTTATATTAGAACTTCAAATTATGAATTTGTAAGGATATTAAGTTTTAACAATATCTAGCACATTGATGGTTGCGCGGTGAGTAATTTCTTCTCTCCTTGATATTATTTTGGTTACCTGCTTATTTTTTTGAGTGGATCTCACACCTGCATTTTTTTCTCCATCTTACATACAACGGTACTTATGCGTTATCTCGACTACCTTGGGTGCACAACCATGTTATATCGACTACCAAAATATTTCCAAGACTACCTATTATCATCAACCATGTTATCTCGACTACCACAATTTAGTAACCACCAGTTATAATAAAGTTATAATAAACAATATAGGACATAGGTAATATGTTATAATAATAAAAATTGTTTACGTTTTTACGGTTATAAAAATTATTACAAAATAATGTATACTTAAAAAAAATCTGGTAAAAATATTATGCTTGGTTATAAAAAATTATTACAAAATAATTGTATAAGTACTTAAAAAAAATCTGGTAAAAATATAATATAATATAATCCAATTCTCTTCCTTCGCTCGACTTCAATCCAAAATTTAAAACTTTAACAACACTACTCCAGGAGAACAATCTAGTCATCTCCGATTTATTAACTATTTCTCCTCCCTTAACTCCCTAATGGACAAATCTCAACGTAGCAAACACCGAACTCTCCATATTAAAAAAAAAGACACTCCTCCTTCAATCTATAAACAAGAATATTTCCACATAATACAAAACATAAAATGCGAAAAAATATACATGGATGCATCCAAAAGCCATATCGGGGTCGGGGCTGCAGTTGTTTGGAATAACATGGAATTCATGTACAAAATCCCTAGCGACTGCTAACGCAAATTGTACAGCTTCCTTTTCTGAAGATGGCAAATTAAAAAAATTCATGTTGGCTAGTCGTAGCGCGTATGTACTATACAGTAAATAATAACTGATGGACGTAATAAGGACGGCTGTCGACTGACTGACGACATAAATACCTGGTCTGATGGCAAGATACGTGGATAGTAAATTGTACATCGAAAACAAAATTAAATTGTCAATTACGATGATACAGATTACAATGCGGCGGGAATGTACATTTTTAAATAGAATCTAACAGGTAGTCTTGGAAATATTTGGGTAGTCGAGATAACACGGGTGTTCTCACAGGTAGTCTTGGAAATACTTGGGTAGTCGAGATAACACATAAGTACCCATACAACATACAAATTTTGTGTTATATGCTTTAATATTAGAGTGAATTAACTATGATTAAACTTAAAGGTTAGGATATTGTCGGTGTTCTATAGTTGGTTTTTCACAATTATTTTTATGATGAAATATTAATATATACAGTAGAATGCTGATTATCGGATTAATTAAATGAAAACCAATCCAAATAATTGACCAAATGTATATTTATACATACCAAACTTCCACCGCTGAAGCAATAGTCGATAATTATTATATTTCATGATTTTATATACTTTAAATGTTATAAATACGTTATAAATACTAAAACAGCGAATATCTAATCCACGGTTTTGGTTTATAAAATGATCTTTTTTTTCATCTAGATAAACGGCATTCTATATTATATAAATGCTCATAACTCTAAAAAAAATTAAATTTCTTTAAACAATCTGTGATAAATGTATTTTGGTTTATTATAACACATACAAATTATTGAGAGAATTTCTTACAAAGCAGCCATTGATGTACCTATAAAAAAAAATAGACAACCCACAACGGAATAAAAATAGGAAAAATAGTATCACTTCTAAATAATAAATTTTATTAACTTTTGAATTGTATCATATTAAGGTAACACAACCTAAAAAGGTAACACTAAAACGTACTTCTGTAACTGTGTTAAATGGCGATGGCATTAAACCACAAGAAGAAGAGAAAAAAACCGAAGACATTGAAGAATCAGATGGTAAGGACCGTATCATCAAATTAGATGAAGTCGAAACTATGAGCCAAATCGAGGTAAATATTGAAATGTTTTTATTTTTAATGAATTTTAGTATTTAAATTTATTTATAGAGAATACAAATGAGAGCAAAAAAATTTGGAGGTGAAGTATCGGAGGACAAAAAATTAGCCCGACTAATTAAATTTGGTGCTGTAACTGATCAAGTATGTAAACGATCATTAAGGGGATTTGATACTGTGGTTTTCTGTTTTTGTCTAACACATGCATGATATAGTATTTTAGACGTGTTTTTTGAAAAACTTAGTAAAAATTCTCGAGATTGGGTCATTTTTACGATAAATCGATTTTTCACAAACTTGAATTTGGTTTTTGGTGTAACTTTAAAAAAAATGACCGTATATACATGAAATTTTCACTGGTTTGTTTATATTTCCATTTTC
>NC_042495.1:63409845-63456087 GCF_005508785.2 Acyrthosiphon pisum
TCAAAAAAATCAAAAATATGAGAAAGTCGATTTCAAGTAGACTTGACGACAAATTAAAATTTGTTTTCAGAATTCTTATCGCTTCATTAGATCAATTGGTATGTTTGGCAAAAAACACAGCTAAAATACTATGTCGCGCAGGTGTTAGACAAAAACAGAAAATCACGGTATCGTTAATATCACGGTATATTAATACTTTTAAATGTATTAAACTTAAAAAAAATATAATCAAAGAATATCAAAATTGGATATATTTTCAAACTGTAATATTTAAATGATTTTCCTTCATTTATGTGCTCATTAAATATTGGTAACTCCCTAAAATTAATAGGCCATTGCTCTACTGTATAGTAGGTGATGTATACCTTGTTATTGATTGGTTCAAATTGAATTCAATGCTAAATCATTGTATACAGAAATTATCTCAGGCTTCTGATAATATTTTAATCATAACATTGAAAATGCATCGTCTTCACAAGCTCTTATCGATTTATTCCGTTGATATGTATTCAGCTGTTAAGTAAATTTATATTTAAAAAAAAATTTAAAAAAAAAAAATGGTCACTCATTATCTTAGAAATTCAATAAATTGTTTTTTAATTTAAAAATTATTTTTCAATTGTTAAATATATAAAAAGAAGAACTTTGCCTTGATATTTGGACCCTACTTATAATTTGATTGACCACTATGTGGGTGATTTTTAACTATGCTCTGTTTAGTGAGAGAACCTCCGGTTCTGCATATCCCCTCGCGTCACTCTGCTATCAAAACCAGTTTCCCCATGGAAAGATGTTGCGTGGGGGAATCAGTTTTGATCAGTGCGCGGCATGTTCTCTTGCTGAACAGAGTATAGGGAATCATTTTAAATTTTTTGTTATTTTAATGAACTTCAAATTCTGAAAGTAATAAATCATTACATACAAAAAACAATTCTGTTCAAAGATGTTCTGGATACCTGGAAAATTGGATACTTTAAAATTTAAACTACAAAATAATTTGGAAATTTTTGTGATTTTGATGATTTTTGTCGAGATTTGAACTTTAAATTTTTAACTAGTTTAACTAACTTTTAACTATCTTATAAGTAGTTAGCTTAAACTAGTTAGATAAGGAATCTGGATTTACATTTTCAAGCTTTTTTAAAGCTAGAAGATTATAAGATCAAATATTTGTTACCGATTTTGCTTTTAACTCCCAATGATCTTGCTCCTTATACATATCCTTGGTTCTGTTAATATCAGTACCCTAACCTGAAACACTTTAATAATGTAACCAATGATCAACATTTATCGTATGAGTCATACGAAAAAAATATGGGGCTATGCTTCATTTTTGTGTAATTAAACGTATGATAATATATACATTCGAATCCGCTTAATTGGGACACATTGGGCGGAGACCTATTTGTCTCCATTATTCCCGACTGTCCTGATTAACCGAAAATTTTTACATACAATTCATTCGGTACTGTCATTAATGTCCCCTTTAAGCGGATTCTACTATATTCATAAAAATGATTTCTATATAATAGTCTAGTTTAATTAATAATCATATTTTTAAATTAGAAACCAGTAGTCAATGCTGATAATGACAAATTAAAAATGAGAGCTGAGAGATTTGGTGAAACAGTTTCTAAAACTTTGCATGATGTAAGTATATTGTTATTTGTTTTCTTGTGTTCATTAAAACTGAGCATTTATGTACATCATTTTTAATTCGACAAAAATAGTTGTAGATTTTTTATAAACTACAAGTTAAAATTATGTGTTAGGCTGATTTTAATCACCTAATTAGACTTAAGTTACAATAATTGTAACTTGTATGTCTATATGACTTAATGTGTTATTATTAAATGTGTATAAAAGAAACTTGTAACAGACCATATTGACTAGTTTTTTTTTATTATGTGTAATGTATTTTTTTATATTTACTACTGTTTTCTTATATAGAGCGAAAAAGAAGACAAACTTAAAGCACGTGAGCTTCGTTTTGGTTCAATTGACAAAACTGTATTAACGGCCATTAAGAAACGCACTAATGGCGATGTTGGAAAACAGAAGAATTCTAGAGGTGGTAAAAGGAGTTTTCCATATAAAAAACGGTATTAATTTTTTCTTGTAATGTGTTTACAAATTGACTGTATATTAAATTTTTTATATTGATTCCCACTATAATCAACAATTTCCCCTTAAGTTTTTTTTTATCTGTATCAAAATCGTTATTAGTAGTGTATCCGGAATTATTATAATGAAATAAATAGAAGGAATTTGTACATTCCTTTATTAATCTGAAAACATTTAAATTAATTTAGTTTTACTACACAATAAAATCAAATTTCTTTGTGTGTTTGAAATACTTAAACTTTAGAAAAAAAATAAAAAATATATATATATAAATGATTTGGTTAATAGTTATTTTACATTTTTATAATATCTATATTTGTTGCGCTGAGTTCTAGATATATGTCCTACTAAATATTTAACATTATTGATGTATTCAAATATATTTTCTACATTTTTTGTACTTAACTTTAAATGAAAATTATATGAGGCTTTAAATCAGGCAGTTGATAAATTCCTTATGTGGATGAGAATACATCAGTTTGCAAAAACTGCTGTTATTTGTTAATTCAAATATTCATTAAAGAATAATTTACTATAAGAACTTACCAAAAAATATATTTAAAATTATACACTGTGCACAATGGTAGAATTGTTTTTGATAAAGAGCCATTAATTAGTAGTTTCTACCAATGTCGTCAAGTAAACATGAAGTGAAATATTTTTTGAACGTTTAAGGTATACTAATTCGTATAATATGAAGTTAAATGGAGTTTTCATGTTAAGACGTCTTGACTTTAGCGCAGGGATGTGAATTTAATACACAACAGGCGTACAGAGGGTTGACTAATGGGTGATGCCTGTAACCTTCGATCATATGTGGTCACCTCTGACTCCTTTTTAATGTGAATGGAGTTTTGTCACATCTAACTCAGAACTCTTGGTATTCATGCCAAGCAACTAAGCAAGTAGAGGTTTTTGCAATCTGTGCAGAAAGCGGTGATGATACTGCAAATGTGAATGAGAGACAAATATAAGGGTAGTGTTAAACCATGTGATCTACTAATATTCGGTTCTATATAACAGTACTCATGAGTAAGATGTGTGATCTATTTGTTTTAAGTATGTATAATGAATACAACATTGTTATTAACACCGGATGATCCATTTAATGTAAGACTCTTTGAAAATATTTTTTATCGTTATAATATTTACTTTTTGAAATAATGGTTGTATAAGTGTCTTACGTTAAATGATGTCTCCGTAACTGTAATTATGGTATAGTTGCACTTATTCTAAATCTTAATTGTCTGAACACTAAACGATATAGATAAAACGTTTTGTCTGTATCACGGTATAAAGGTTTGATGGGAACTATCTACAGTTGTACTTTTTACGTACATACCTATAATTCATTGTTACACGATTGCGAACATTTTACATTTGTGACAGCGATTTTTTAATCGATGATGTTAATTGTAATTTTTCATATTGTATAGAGTATTATAAGTTTTCCATAAAACTAATGACTGGTAATTTTATAGTACGCTCATCACTCACTACACATGTATATATAGTAAGGAAACACAGACCGTGACATTGTGTCATTGATGAAATCGATTGAAAACAATATAATATAAGGACATAAGGTATTAAGGTACCTATCTAAAAATTAGGGTTTGATCATAAATTCATAATCTAAGAATAACTGGCTAAGTACTTAGAATAAAAATGTAAGGTAAAGTAATGATAATATTTTGATTTATATGATTGACAAAGTATTAATATTTAAATTAAAGTGTGCAAAAATCCTTGTATTAAATTTACAAGTATATATTTAATTAGTCTATATAATATATAGTACATAAATATATTCTATTATGTTGAGATTGAAGCTAGGATGGACCAATGACTGGTATTAATATAAATAAGTAACACGACTTTATGATTATGTATAAGTCTAATATAAATAGAAACGTACAACTGGACTATATCTGTGACTGTACACACCATATACGAATCGTATGACGACGTATGTGTAAGTGAGTTTACTGTATCTCATATTATATTATAATAGTAAGAGTAAAAGTAAAGTATCGACCTTCTGTCGTATAGCTAGAAACTAAATGTGCACGTGTGTGCTTTAAGGTTGAATACTAATATTAATTGTATATTTCAACACCCTCTTCAATTAATAATTTCTTTGATTATAGACACTCTGACCATAGTTTCTTAAATCGTTCCTTTACTTGGTCTGCAATCTGGTCATCTGTCCTAATGTACCTACTGTAGTTGAAATTGTCCATCTTCATACTTTTCTCGAATGAAATAGTATCGTATGTCTACCCATAGACAAAGAAAATGCGTCTACCTATAATACAGAGTGTTACAGATAGAACTGACTTTTGGATTAAATTTTGTTTTAATCAATATTTTAAAATTTTTTTTTGATATATTATTTATAGCCGCTTGCGTTACACGAGTAATAAAAAAAAAAAATTATTTTTTAATACCGAAAATAAAAAAATTTTAAATTTGATTTAAATTTTTTTGAACAAATTCAAAATACCTAATTTGTGAATCTGATTATAAGAACTATTTGAATGGTAAAAAAAATTATCTAAATCAAGTAGTTTATTTTTCGCTGTGTAGAATTTTTTTAAATATCAGTATTTTTTTGATTAAATTAATTTGGAACACTATAACTTTTTTAAAAATATTATTTTTGAAAATTTGCTAACATGGGTGTATTTCTAAAAATATTTACTAATCCTATAATTTTATCAATTTTTGTCATAAGTTTAAGTAGCATAATTTTTTTTTTTTTGGTCCGTTCTTTCTGTTACACCTTGTAGGTATAATATGTGTTTTGTCTTCTTGGCTCTTATGAAACTCCAGATTTTTCACCAACTATTACTATAAGGACTTTGATTATCAATGTATAATACTGGTTGTTGATCACCAGTTTTTGATAACGTGTAATCCACATGATTCCCTTCACCGCTTCTCTGCCGGAAATAATATAATATATTCGGCTTCCGTTGACGACAGTGACACACAAATACACAATGACAATGTTATCTCCGCAATCATAGACAAGTAGACAAGTATACTACAATGTCCACGAAACGTCGAATGTCGTCGTTGAATGTCACCTGTGTAATCTGCATCACTTAATATTTAGAACGATAATTGTTTATTATTGTTAAATTAATATAAACCATAATTAAATGTTCGATTGACATGTCGTCTAATTCGGTTTTTTAAGTTCCAATGAGCTTTTGTCGGTTTCACTAAAAAACGACTAGCAAAGTTCACTGCATATGCAATATCTGGTCTAGTTATCTGTGACAAGAGCAGTAAGCTTCCTACTGCTTGTCTATAAGGAATTTCTTCACTCAAAACCTCCGATTCTTCCTGTTGTTCAAGTGTAGGTACCTATGTGACTTGTCTATCGGAATTGAAAGTTCCTCTGGTGAAAATGTTTCATGGTAATCTATACCATATTTCTGTGAACAACCTTTGATGACCAACCTAGCCTTAAATGTATCTATATTACCGTCAGTTTTATATTTGGTTTTAAATACATATGCAATTCGTAATACAACTTTATCCTGTGGTAAATCAACTAGCGTCCACGTCTCATTTTCGTGTAACGGTGTTATCTCGTTGTGCATAGCGTATTCCCATTCGTTCTTATTTGGACTCGTCACGATTTAATGGCCTAATATTCATCTTTAGTAATAAACTAATAACAAATAATATTATATAAAATACTTTAAACCTATTTCATTTGTAAGTATTGCTTCATACACGAATGAGTTATTTTTCATCAATAACCGATACCTACCTACAATTGTTTTCTAGTTAAATTTAAAGTTATTTTTAAATTATTGCCAATTATATCAATAACGCCAAAAATTTTTTTATAATAAGGAGTTACCTAAATCTAAAGACTGAAATTTATAGTGACGGAAAATGGAAATATGTATTATTATTTATTATACTTGTGCGATAAATGGACTTGGGGCGGAAAACGGAAAGATTGATAAACAGGGCTGTGAATTTCATGCACAAAAAAAGTCTTGAATATGCATGCATTTATGCACTAAAAACAAGTGAAGTATGCTTTAAAATATGCACTATAAATTATAAAAAATTTTATTTAAATAAATATTGTATTATAAAATGACTTAAAAAATGGACTTATAATAATAATAATAATAATAATAATAAATGCTCCAATGTTCTATTGTTCTTCGACGCCTGAAAAAAAAATCATTAAATATAGATAGAACGCATTGTTTTATAGATATTTAAACAATTTATTTGTTTACCTGCAAAATAAGTATTGCATTGTACAATCAGCGATTTCTTTATATTTTCAAACTTGAATGATTTCCTATTTGGCGCCAAGAGGTTTTTGTACACAGAAAATGAACGCTCTACATCAGCTGACGTGGTAGGGGCATACTTGAAATATCCCATGTCACTACTTGTTAAGTTTTCAGGTATATCTAAATAACCAACGTTTTTTTCTTCTCCGCTTAATATTTTTGAAATATTGCAAACAATTTTAAACCCTTTATTTTTAGTAAGAACTGTCTGTAATTTCTCGTTAATTTTGACTCCGGTCTGGCCTTTTAAATTATTGAATTTGGCTGAAACATCTTCAATAATCTGTATCGCTCAGGGCTTGGAACCGAAATTAAAAATATCGCTATTTTAACTGGAACCTATTGAAAATATTGGAACCGTAACCTTACCGTAACCATTTTTTGATTTTCCTAGGAACCCAAACCGGAACCGATATTTGTCGGAAGAGAATTTTTCGGTTAATTTCGGTTTTTTTCAGTTCTAGTTTTATTTAATTATTTAATATATTTAGCCAGGTAATACATATATTATTAAATAATAGTTGATTCGGTTTGATTGTAAATGTATACGGGTAATTATAATTGTATATTTCTATAATCTAACAGTTCCAGGAAACAATAAAATATAAGCATTTACCAAAATAAATATAATAAATATTGTTTTTCGCCCGTTAATTTGTAAAGCATGTCGTTATGATTATTTCCTTATATTTTATAATTTATAAATAGTTTTGGATACAATGTCTGGTAATGTTGATGAATGATGTCTATAATAAAATGATTATTAAAACGATCAATATACATCCGAATAAATTGTTATCAGATTGTGACAAGGACTAATAATTAATATTATAATGGTTAAATTAAAATTTAAAAGTAAAATAAATTCTATTTCAGTCTCTTATTATACTATATACCTATTATGGTCTCATTTTAAATTAGACTGAAAATTATCAAAAATGAATTCAGATTTTGAAACCTAAAAGTTGAAATAAGAAAAAGTCAATTAATCAAAACAACTTTTGGGTCTAGGACATTTCGCCGTCACCGCGCGCAAATTTAACTTTTGACTTGGGGGGGCTGAATATATTAAAGGCAAGCAGACCATTACAATATAGTATTTTAAAATAGTATGTCATAGGTTTTTTGGGGGGACTACGGCTAAGTTTGGGGGGTTTGAGCCACCCATGCCCCCCTCAATTTACGCCTATGGGTATATGAATGAAATTTATTCTTGGTATTTTTTACTTTTTGAAAAAAATTATACCTCTAAATAGCGATATTTACCAGTACCAGAACCGAAACCTTAATTCTGTAATTTTAAGAACCGGAACCGAAACCGGTACCGATTTTTTATTTTTTTGAAGAACCGAATTGGAACCGAAACCGAAAAAATCATAAAGGTTCCAAGCCCTTGTATCGCTTCTATTAATGCCATGCCTTGTTTTTGAAGACGTGTTATAGCCGTAGGAAGGCACTCAAAGTTTGATTTTATAAATGCTAAGTTACCTTTAATCTGTGGTGCTTTAAAATATTTTTGAGCATTTCTAATTGAAAGCGCATCATCTTCATCAAAACTTTCAACAATATCTTTTACAATTTGGAAGTTTTCACAATAATATATATTGAAGTGGAAATCCACGTTCCCCATCGTGTCAGGATTGGTTCGGGGGGGGGGGGGGGTATAGGTATATTAGGCGCATCAGTCTTAAATTTTATAATACGAGATAGTGCCTTTTTAAATTCATTTTTAACATTAGCAACCAGTTTATCTACTTTGGGATATTAAATACGGATATATTCGGCAACTCTATTTAATCCATGTGCTGTGCATGTTACATGGACCATTTTTGTGTACAACACTTTCAAAATATCTCCTGCCTTCACCATGTAGGGCGCGGCGTCACTCAAAAATAATAATACGTCGTTACGATGTATGCCACCAGGCCAAAGTAAACAAAGCGAATCTTCAAATAGTGTGCATATAGTACTGTGGTTAGCCTTTTCTAATTGCTCGACATTTAATAAAAAAATTTCACTTGGCCGATCCGTGAGTAGTGTTCCGATTATAACGGAGGCAATAATATAGCGTCCTTTAGCGTCCGTCGTTTCGTCCATTGAAACCCAAATTTTTTTCTCTACCACTTTATTTCTTATGTCTCCAATAGTTTCCTGGTAACAATTATCGACATATGATTTTCGTAAAGTTGATTGATCTGGTATAACTTTCGATGTATATTTCTCTAAAAAAAATTCGAAATGTGGATTGCTCAGTTTATTGAAAGGTATATTAGCACTCAACATAGCTTTACATAAATCAGTTTTGAATGACGATTTTGTTGAAGAATTTTGAAATTAAAGCTGTTGAGGTTTATCCTTTTTTTCTTCAGTGCGTTTAACAGATTGACGATGTTTTTCGGCTGCGATATGCTGAGTTATAGAAAAACGTTTTTCACTTGAAACTTTCGTATTACATACTTTGCAAAATAAAATTTTGTTATCTGTTGAAAATATTTCCGTTCCAAATTCAGTAAAATAACTTTGTAAACGACTGAATGTCGTCTTTTTTTCTTTTGGCATTTTAAAATTATGTTTGTTACGCGTTAACTAATAGAAAATTTAAACGAAAATATTACAAACAACGCGTATTACCACTCACGAGACGACGAAAACACTATCGCACGTCGGTTTGTCTACCATAATATGATAGATTAAGATTAAAGATATTTCAAGTTAGACTTTTGACCACTGATATAGACCTGCGATAATAACAGGAGATAATTGCATGCCACTCTAGACCGGGTTTAACACATGTTCCTGTTATTATTACCACCGCGATAAAATTACAACGGTAAAATTGTATCGTCCAAATTCAAGAAATTTTACAAATGAGAAAAACATATTATTCAAATGAGAAAAAAGCAATAGCAATAGGAACTCGTGAAATCATGCATTTATATGCCCTTACCGGTTAAATATGCAAAAATATGCAAGATAAGATTTCGTATTTAATTTATAAATAACGTAAAACAAATTTTGATCAAATCCATTTTCTTATACAATGTAGCAAAAAAAAACATGCAAATGCATAAAATTCACAGCCCTGTTGATAAATATTCAGTGTTGCCAGAGAGGGGAGGAGCAACCTTTGTTTCCACTACGTTGTTGTAACATTTTTGATTGCTTATGACCCTGTTTTACTCACACCTTTTTTTTATTATATTATAAATTATTGGTAGGTATACCTACTCAAGTAAAATTTTTCATATACATGTGTACGCTTTTGCATTGAAGCCTGGGCTCTGATAATTACATAAATAATAAAAAAAACAAAATCAGATAAAAAATATGATCATAGACCAAGACAAGTTATACTTAGGAAAAAGTAAAATGATTTTGTCGATAGTTTTATTATTGTGAAAAAAAAATCGCTTTTAAAATGTTAACATATTATTCTTGAAGCGTTTGCAGTGATGTGTATTTGCGTCACAATAGTATATAAGACAAGCGTGACTGTATAGAAACACCGAGATCTATTATATTGCGATGTATAATCGCCGGAAGTCTGTATAGGTATTTTAATTTCACATTTGTCAATACGAAAATTACCGTATTGACGAACGACAAAGTACTACATGTATATAATATACGGCGTGTGTGACTATAGTTTATACTTTATACATAAAATATATTTCGGCGACAGGTTTTCATTTCATATACAGCCATTGGGTTAGGTTAGATCAACAACATGTACTATAACATGTTACATTATACAATTGATAAATGTATAGAGTATTGTTTTAAAAGTATCATTCCCTGAAGTGGCGTATTTAGGATTTTGCTTCCCTGGGTATAAATTTTTTTAAAGCCCTTCCCCCTGGTTTTTTTTCAGTAGACATTTTTCTCATCCATAAAAAAAACTTACAATACATGTGTTATGCTAATAGTATCATGCGGTATAAAAATCCATCGTGTGCCCCAAAATGTTGAATATCGTAGGTAGTAGCAAAGAATAATGAAATAATAAAAAAAAATTGTAAAATGTATTAATTTTAGATTCTGAGTGGAACAATGAATGTATTGATTTTACAACGATGTGTTTTTATATTATTTTTATTTTTATGTCTGTGTACACGATAAGTAGACGAAATAATGCTTCGATTATCAACTTCAGTATCTTGTTCGATTGGAAGGTGAATATCGTTGGTGCATCGGGAGGTCAAAATTTAAAATTCCCAGTAATTTTCAAAAGCGCCGTGAAAAACAAAAGAAAAACTAAGGAAAAACGGGAATTTTTACGCAAATTCGATTTTTCACAAAATTGAATTTGGTTTTTGGTGTAACTTTAAAACAAATGACCGTAGACACATGAAATTTTCAATGGTTGTTTATATTTCTATTTTCTACACACGATAACATTTTCAAAATATTTTGATTTATTTTGAACTGTTTAGAGACATTTTCATTTTCCATTTTTTTTTAGTTTTTTTTCTAAAAATATCAATAAAATTTTATTTGTTGATTAAAAAAGCTTGAAAATTTAATAGAAGGCTCCAAGTATATTATTTCAAAGGCAGATGAAAAATATTAAAAATCGTTAGTCACAGTTTTTTTTTATAAGCATTTAAAGTTCAAAAATTGACAAAATGTGGAAAAATTACGAAAATTAGCAAATTATCTTGAGTTAAGAATTCGTAAAAATTTTCTTTTTAAATCTAATATTATAATAATGTAATACAAGATTCCTCATAAGATTATCTACCTTTATCAAAAAAAAATGTCTATAAGAAAGTCAAATTGAATTTTTATGGGCGTTTGAAATTCAAATTTTTACAACATTGGATATTCACTCGATTTCTCATGTAGCGAATTCCTTATTTTGTTGTAATTCAAAAACGAATGACTGTAGATACTTGAAAATTTCACTGAATGTTTATATTAGAATTTTCTATACAGGATAAAAATTTGAAAATAACTTGACTCTTTTTGAACTGCTTACGGACATTGTCATTTTTCATTTTTTTTAATTTTTTTTTTCTATAAATATCAATAAAATTTTATTTGTTTGGTAAAAATGCGTGAAAATTTAATGCAAAGCTCCTGATATATTGTTACAATAGCAATTGTAAAATATTAAAAATACATAGGCACACATTTTTTTTATAAGCATTTGAAGTTGAAATTTTGACAAAATTTATCAAATTTAAAATTGAATAATTATTTTGTAGTTAAAAATTTATAAAATGTTCAACTTTTATATCTAAGGATTGAAAATTTAAAACAAGATTCCACGTAAATATTTAATTCTGTTGCCAAAAATTCTAAGAAATACATAAGCACAGTTTATTTTTATAGTCATTTTAAGTTCAAATTTGGACGAAATTACATATTAAAAAACCTGGAATAAATATTTTATTTATTTTGTTGTGATTGTAATGATTGTATAATATTATTTGTGGGTACTTGAAACTTCTAAAGTATACTATTATATATCTATGATAGTACCACGGTTTGTTGTTGATGTATAACGCGTTACCTGATGGATATTGTGATATGATTAATTTGAAATTTATTATTAATACCTATTATTGGTCAATTTTTTTTTTAATACCATAGATAAGTATATAAGATACCTTATACCTAGACTGACAAACCGTCTCCGCTCAGAATCGTTTTTCTTATACAGTGATATTATATCATTGAATTCAAATTTAATACTATCCATTATACAGTGACCCACTTGTAACCTACTGTACAGCAGAGCGACATCCACTTACCCACCTTTTTTTATTTATTTATAAAATTGCGAACGTAATACAATTAATATTTCTTATAATGTATTTAATAATGCATCATTTAAAATAATATTTCTTTCTAATGGCCACATCATAAAATATGGCTATTATTGCATTAAAATCATCGTTAAAATCAATATAAATATTTATAGAAAACGACCAAATCGTCCTATGATAATAGTTTATGTAACAATGTCATGTATCATCTACAGTTATTTTTATTTAGTTACACCAAACAATCAAAATCAATTTTGTCAAAAACTTGTCTTCCTTAAAAATTTTCGTTTTCCTTAATTTGTGTTTGTTTTCCTCGTCGGTTTTGAAAAATACTTGGTTATTCTTTAAATTACCAAATATATTCACTTCCCACTAGAAAAGATACTGAAGTTGAAAATCAAAGCATTATTTCAACTATTTATTGTGAATATAGACATAAAAAAAAAAATTCATCACACATTATTGTAAAATCAGTGTCTTTATCGCTCCGCTCAGAATCTAATAATATTATGTAGGAAATAAAAAAAAATAATAATGTTATCAGTATCTACCTAATTATTTATCATTTTAAAGTATGTTCATATAAATGGTTAGGTGGTTAATACAATAATTACCAATGCAATAAGACCATATCTTAAAATATTTATTATTTAAAAAAAAAAATACCTTTTCTGGAAAGTATAAGATTTTTAAAATTACATAATCAAACTTACAAGAAATGTTCAGATAGCTACAATTTGTTATACTTATATGTGGTTAAAGATAACTTGCAAAATTACTGTAGTATGTAGGCTATTAAATATTAAAAACGCTCTCCTGTACATTATACCATTTTTGATATACGGCCCGTTTGTACTGACAGTAATACGATGTTACTATCGTTATAGCCCACAGTGAAATATGTTTAATTTAGGCACAGAACAATAGGTTTAGGTATTCAACGATAAACCAATACACGCACGTATTATCAGATGTGGAGATAGATTACACAAAATGGCTTTGTTTAAATATTAATTGAACGTTTTGTTGCCATTGATTTTCCTTACTGCCTAAATCATTAAAAATCTGTTTTTAAAAAAAAAGCTCCCACGTGACGAGGAGATAAAAATACATTGAGCTTGAACAATATGTGAATATCAGAATATGTAGGTACATCGTCCATACCGCAGCATTTATTTGATTAGTATTGTCATAGGGATAGGGCTATTATTATATTTGTCCTATAGAAAATAAAGATAATAATAATTTGTATTATGTATGACTAGGTTCTGGAAACACGGTGACAAGTCAAGTACCAGTGCAAAAATCGAATGTTTTTATAAAAAGATAGACGCGACATGCTATTGCTTTTGGTAATCGCAACCTAACTAGAATACTTCGATGTAATCGAGAGCTACTAGAAATTTAGAACTTAAACTAGTCAACGTACATAGTATTATTATACCTGATTTAAGACGATCATTTCCTATTTTATTAACATATTTGTTGTACAGGTACAAATAAAGACGTACGTCTTGTACCTACATAATATCTGATATATCTATTAATCGTTGAAATAATTTTTTCTTTATTAATGCTATGATAATAATAATAATAATAATAATAATAATTATAATGATAATTACAATAAAAATTCAAAATCAATAATAATTATAATTATAACAAAATTTCAGAGCTAAAATTAATATAATAAATGTTTAATAATAATGATACAGTAATAAACGGCGAACGTGATCGTCGTGTTTTAAAAAACGTTATAAACATTTTTGTAAATATGTTTTGTTGAATATATAATATGATTTACCTGCTAAAAAATTGATAGTATTTTACTAGGAAAATTGTATTATTAAAAAAAGCATTAAATAATATTTATTATTATATAGTAGTAAACACAATAAGCACCAGTCTTTTTATAATAATATGTTAATAATATCATATTATGTAGACTTGTAATTATTTTTTTCAAAAATGCTATTAAAATACCAAGAAATGATTTATTTAAATTGAGAAATTATGAACTTCTTGTAAAATGCTTACATATTATAGTATATTAGTATATACGTATGCCATTTTTATAAATTTTTTTAATGTAACCGACCGATCATAGTCGTTGTCCAAGAGAGAACAGGTATCGTTTGAACTCAATTTATTATATTTTATATATTATATATATAATATACATATATAAACCCCTAATGATAAAAATAAAACAAAATTTCGTTTGACTAGAATAATAATAATAATAATAATAATAATAATAATAATAATAATAATATTAATATTAATAATATAATAATAATAATAATAATAATAATAATAATTTAATAATTATATAGGTTAAGTATTATACAAGTGTGAGGTGAAAGAACAATATAATATAATATAAGATACTTAAAAATTAAAAAGAAAAGAAATTATTTTACAATTTAATTTACATAGGGTACACGCCTATAAAATATTGTACGAATAATAAGTAGGTATTAAATATTTTTTTCTAAATTGATTTTTTTTTTTTATTTAACAATGAAAAGCATTTTATATCACTTCGAAAAAAAACATGATATTATCGCGATTTTATTTTAAATAGATAGAACGAATATAAAGAAAAAATAAGTATAAGCAGATTCTATATATTATGTATGAACCAATTGGTTATTTTTCAAACAATGAATTTGATAATATGATAGATATGTGTTGTAGTTTGAATATTATATTTTGTGTATGAAAAGTTAATACGAAAAAACATTTTACGAATAATACGAATAATACAATATAATTTAAATAAAATAATTGTAATAATGTATTAGGAACGTGTATATATATATACATATAATATATATTATATATATATACACACAACTGTAATAATATATTTGATTGTGTAAAATATTACGAACCTAAAATACTTTCATATTATGCGCAAGTCTTTTTAAATATCAGTTAGTATATAATAACAAATAAAATATGTTATGACAAGATTTAAGAAACAACTGATTTATGTTTATTTAATTATTTCCATAGGCCATGGAGAGACGTAATAATATTGTTGGTTTGGCGTTTTGTACGAAGGATTAATATTACATTATTTTTACGAATGATTGAAAAAAGTCAATTAAATTTAATAAATAATTGGTATTTTTTAATTGACTACGAGTAATATTTATTATTGTATATATAATTTATATATATAGATGGGTATAACTACTAAAAATGGATATAAGTTAAAAATATGGCATGCCCACGCCAAAATTACTGAAAAAATTGTCATGAATCTTGACATCTTACATAATGTGCAAATCTTTTGAATTTCCATAATAATTATAAGTGCGTTTTAATTTTGTTTTTTTTTTCACATGTAACTTGATTACATTTTAATATTGTATTATATTTTTGGCTATCAATTTTGAACTATTTTCCTTTATGTCTTTAAATTTAGCTCTGTTGCTCACTTATTTGTTAACAGAATTTCATACCATATTGCAGTATTTTTTATGTTATTCGTGTTTCGTAACATATATACATATATACATATATATATATTATAATATATATATATATATACATACGCACGCACATATATAACCGTAGATAATATATATAATATAACGATATTATCAACTTTAAAATCAGTCGAAATGAAAAAAAAAACAAGATAGAAAGAAAGAAAGAAAATAAAGGAACAAAAACATTGTTATTATAGTGGGCCTCTTCGTTTGTTCTGTATGACCATCGATGTATTATCGATGGTAATCGGCTATTTACTGATGGCGGATGGTGAAAACGCGCTGCTGGTGGATGCTACCGATGCTGACCGATGCGAGTGTACGTTTTGCCATTTATTGTCACGCCTGTGCCACACTCTGGTCTCTTCGTACTGGTGCGATCTAGGAACTCCTTGTCTATAATGGTAAAACACGAAAACAGTTTTTCGTCACGTCTATGATCTGTGGGTAGATCTGTAGCCGGGGGGGGGGGGGGGATGAGGAGGGGCTAAGCTGACTTGGACTAACTAGATTATTTTTCATTGCAATAATTTCGGTGACTTAGTTTATAAAATTTTCGTATATCAATGTGCAGTAATCTAGAGTAATAGAGTAATAAGAGACGAAGGTACAAAGGTTAAGATTTGGCATTGATACTTTAAAATGAAAAAGTTTTAATTAATAATTTATATTTAGCTTATATATAACTCTGATTGAGTATGTTAGTTTTTGTAAAAATAATGATAAATCATTAAATCTATTCAGATAACTAGAATCAAGAGTCCTAAACCTAAAACTTAATTTTTTCTGCCACTCGAAGTATTATTAGATTAGATAAATATATTTTTAAGTGATCTAATTTAAGAAATTATCTAAAATCTAATCAATTATTGTTTAAAGTGTAGATAACACCTTAATCATACACAATCGGATAATGAATAAAAACATCGAAATGTGGATCTATACACGATTTCACAATCAACCAGTTGAAAGATTACCCAAGTAAAACTTCCTGGATAGACTGCGAGTTCTAAATATTTTTTTGACATGACTTAATTTTTTACCATTTAATCAGTAGCATGGTGGTATAATTAAAACCTTATTATGCACGATGAATGCGAAGACCAGATCAATGTTCTTAAACACATATATGTACCTATATTGCCTATACATTACGCCGTGTAACACAACTGTCCGAGTAAACATTGAGTTCACTATGAATGTTTTAGGGTCAGTGGGGCGTACCCAGGATTTTTCAATGGACGGGGGAGAAGGTTAAACTAAGTAAATCAGAATTTGATATCCGTTACCTTAGTTATTACTAAAGATGTAAAGTTACAGAAATTAGTCTAAATTTTTTCACGATTACATCATATTATACGGGATTTGTGTTAGCACTCTAGGACTTTCTTATAAATTAGCTAATATCGATGTTGTTAAAAAAAGGGCTTGTGCCGCTTGTTATAATATGTATAATTTAAAATGTTTTAAACTTTATACAAAATATTAAAATAGTAATAGTAATTGAGTTGTATTATAACACGAAATATAAATAATTTAACTAGTAAATATTATTGTACTTGTATATTCTATCTATACTTTAAAATTCCATTTTAGAATTTCCAGTATCCGAACCGAGAGTTATGTCGATATTAAATAGATAACTTACTTGTCGATGTATTGTACGAGTATAATGTATGCAATGCAAGCTGCATCGTCACCAAGTAAATGCACAGTAGGGTTCAACACTGTCGTATTAATGCCTCGATTCTTACCTAAAACTGTCAAAACGGATTCTATACACAACCTAGTGAACTGTGAGTTTGTGAAAAATGTTAATTTCAATAAAAAAAACTAAAATACAAAAAGGCATAATTATACCATGGTCGAAGTAAAATTTATGAAATTCCATCCCTTCCAATAGGTTTCCGAGTGCTTCTGGTTCAAATGCTGTCATGTGCGGATCGCAAATTTTCCTAAAAAATAAAACAAACAATAAACGTGTACTATATCGCACAAAACAGTCATCTAATAATAAAAAATAATCATAACACGATCAATTATATTATCACATTTTTATTGGATAATATTACTGCCACAATATTATTTCTAAATTAATTTTGATAGTTTGCGGGTGCGCATAATATACACGGTACATACATTAAGCTACATAAGATCAACTATAAGTTATTAAAGTTATAACTTGATGTGTATGATAACTATTAAGTATACCTAGCGTTATTTTCTTCTGCCTTTTTGTATTTTTGTTGTTTAGATTATCTTAATTATCTATTATTAATACTACTACAACTTCACCAATAAGATGTTATCTTGAGTGGTGAGTTGGGCCATTGCCCATTATACTCGTTATTCGTTTATTGTAATTTCTACTTTTAGATGGCCAACAAATTATTATTATTATTATTTTATAGGTACTGTGTTTATATCTGTGCCTGGAATGCTTTATCATATTAATTGGTGAAAATCTGATAAAATCAACAGATAATTTTTAATTTTCTAAAGCTTAAATTACCAACCGAAAAATAGGACTATTTAATCACATTACTGTATAACGTTTACGTTTAATGTCTAAATCACAATTTTACGGGTAATTGACAAACAGAATAATAATAATCTTATACATAAAACGATTCACACATTTAAGCATATACAAAGAACATGAAATATTTATCATTTTAATATTAGTATATATTTTGTAGTTGTTATACGTACGTATATCCTTCGAAATCAGCATTGTTGATCGATTCAATAAGTTGTTCTGTAATTTTAACGATTTCTTGTTTGCGTGCTGAAATAAGACCGTTGGGGATTATAACCTGTTATGATTACGTATAACATACACTGTATAATTTATAGGTAGGTTAATGTATACTCTCGGTAAATCCGACAGCGGTATTATTTTATTATATTTTATTTTTTTACATTTTTAAAAGATATTTTAACATAAATGTGTTAAAAATATTATATTTAATATCATTTTAATTTATTTAGATTATAGGTATATTATACAAAAGCTTTAAACGCAATACGAGTGGAATAAAAAAAAAAAGTATGTAAAATAATCATAATATATACAGGTATTGTAAAAAAAAATATAAATAGGAACTCTAATAATCAAAACGGGTTTTCAACAAAACGTATAGTAAGTATATAATAATATGTACATTGTAATATTACCGTGTGGGAAATGTGATATTGAAAATTGAATATAAAATACTATCTAGATTTGTATTTGTAGTTGTTTGAACTCACCTGAACCGCAAGAGTTAGTCGAGTGCTGCGAGAATGTCTTGTTGGGACAGACAATCCTCACGTCTTAGCGAAAATGTGTGAAAATAAAACATAAAAAGAAAAAAGAAATGCAAAAAACGAAAACCGATATGGATGAGAAACAAAGAACAAAAAAAAAAAATAGGAAAACACGCACTATATTATATCATTATATCAATGCGTGTTACATCCTATATATATATAATACATATTTTATATATATATAATACATATTATACAAATATACTTATATATGTATATATATAAATTATAAATTATAAATTGTAAAATATTAATACATTAATCATACTTTGGTCTATGTTTCTATATCCAGGATTTCGGTCGTTTTCCGTGTATATGCATTGTTTTATCGGGATGTCTATTGCAGCATAGGTCGAGCGGTATATTAGGATTATAATAAATAGCATAATACTATAATGTACTGAGAAATATTATTGATTATTATAAACTATAAATAGGGCTACAATTTAAATGCACTTTGGAATTTTTCTATAGCGTTAGGTACGGTGCCTGGTTTTGATATACAAATCTAATTCATGTCATGTTGAATGGGTATACCAAAATTAATTTTGCATATTTCTTTTGATTTTTTTCATTTATCAGAATATTTTTTTATGATTTTCATGGCTATAAAATATACGTAAGTTGAAATTGAAAAAAATGTTATTTTGATATTTTGATTTTGACGGAGTTTTATATATTATATACCTATTGTGAACGGCATAAACCAATAAAATATTGATCAAATTTAGCATTTGAAATTCCATACAACTAATATAGTTAATACGAACCATTAATTGAAAAAATCATAATCGATAGTGGCATAATCTAACCTTACCTGGGTATCTTATAATTTCATGACTACTACACAAAAATAAACGAAATTCAGAATCACCAAATCAATATTTCACCAAATACTAACCTAACCGGACCTCCAAATTATCACTAAATAATTAAAATAATAAATTTTTTTGTGAAATTCATGTTAAACTTAAACGTTTTTGCACACATATTGTTGTTACAGTAACAGTATTTTAGTGCATTTTATATGTACATAATTTTAAATTGTTTTAGACATTATTATTGCGTTTTCTTAGTTATTCCAGAGCATCAAATTTCCAGCCCTAATTATAATATACACTTAACCTGCCTAGCTACCTATTACTTCGAATCGAATGGCAACGGTGAATTGGATAAATAAACTACTAATTGATAATAATTACCATAATAACTACTTATTTATAGGTTGCATTGATATGGAAAATATACATATTATGTCGTTAGTTATTGCGTGCGAATGGTTGTAGGACGAACGTTAAGCGTATACGCTGGTGAAATTATGTATTGCATACATACGCGTATAAACACAAGTCGTTATCATTTTCTCAGTCGTTTTTTGTTATTTACTATTGAATTTTAACTCTTATCATTCATAAAAACACTTTAAGTTCATTGTTCATACATAAAACAATAATAGAAAATTCAATAATACGGAATCAGAGTTCATGAGAGTTAAGAAAAAATATTTCACCAAAAACAAATTATACACAAGGTAAATAATTAAAAACATACGATTAGAACAAGAAATCACATTAACATGAACGATGAACCAAATGACACAAGTGCATAATATAGTCCCTATGACCCTATAAGTTACAAAGAGTATTTATGACTCATGAACAAGCATAAATATAGTATTATAAGCCTTTTACCTACCTAGCTACATAAAACTATGGGAAAACTGTGTAAATAGACCGAGAAAATGCATATCGTATTATACGTAGCAGAACAATAATCACATTGCGCATAATAGATATAGGCAAATATAATATAGGGTACGCATTATAATATAGGCAATATTCTATTCTATTTTACATCATGGTACACTACCTATATATATTACTATATTCATGTACAAACAAACGGTTTTTTCTTCGTATACTTACAAGCGTCCTCTGAAACAAACGATTCCATCGAGTTACCGGGTTCCAGACGTTCTACGGCGGGTTCGTCGGGACAGTTACTGCAAAAGCACAACACCATACTACGGGGGGAGGGGAATGGTGATGAGTGATGGTTGGACGGGATGTGGGAGTGGGGCTACGCGACGCGGCTATACGACTATTTCAGTATTACTATGGTATTATGATAAGCTGCTTGTATTATGGTTGTGTGTACATGTAGGAGATGTATAATATTATTATTATATTATATAATATACACGGAAGGCTAGAATATGTTTGTTGAATGTCGCACAAAATTATATAAAACCATGATATTATGGCATACAAATTACGAATGTATTTTAAGCAAGCAACTCACCGGGGACGCGGTCACAAACGACGTATCAATAACCGCAGCGGATGCAGCAGCAGAAGACGGTGACCGGAGCGTATAATATTTAAGTAGGTATGTGATGTGTATTATGGGTACTTTACTCGAGAATGGAATAGAGCACACTACAGCAGCGGTAATGACCTGCACGACGATAATATGATTGTTCGCGGTAAATGATACATCTGGGAAAACACTTATACGACGCCGACGACGATGATATTAATATGATATCTCGATTTTTAGGCGTTTAGCCAATTCCATATATATTATAATATAATGCGATGACGACATCGTGGAATGCACACCACGGACGACGGTAATGAGCAATAAAAAAAAGAACGCGATTAATAATATATTTTATGAACTATGACGTAATATATGGGGTACATAGGATAGATTTTATTTTATATCATAATATGCGTAAGTAATATTGTAAAATATTAACAGTATAAACGTATAATATTGTAATAGCTAAATAGCGAGTGTGACGTGGTGTGTGTGTTTAAAATTAAAACAACTGTGCAAACGTTTTTAGTTTCGTTATTTAGCACGTGTTTTTAGCGGCGAAATGCCGCTGTGGCTGCCCAACTTATAAAAAACTGACACGTCTTTCCTATAGGTACATGCCCAATATACTTATACGACATACATTTTAATAATAATTATAAACTATGTAAGTACTTTAGTACTGGAGTACTGCATGGAAATGCCACTCTTGGAACTTTTGAGAGGACCACGTTCGTGTACGTTTGTGTGTTATCAGTGCACAGGGTTGTATACTATTATAGTTATAATGTCGACTCTTCCACCCCCGATCACCATACATACACATTGTCATTCCATTTGATTGGTCGTTTGTGTTTACGCGTGTCAATCCATTATATACTATTATACCTTTGTAAATATACATTATATTTATCGTCATATTATCGTTTGCCGCTTTTTTTTTTTAAAGTATATGAACACAGAAAATTATATAGAAATATAGTTACAATATAATATATAGAATAATACCAAGCGCAGAAAACAACAATAAGCCTAACGACATAAAAATGACTATAACTGCTGTTACGACCTTTACGTACGGGTCAAAGTTCAAATTGCCTATAGGTATATGATTTGTAGACGTTTGTGGAATTTTCGTAGATTCTTCGCGAATTCATATACGAGTGCAATGAATGATATTAAAAAATATTATATAGAAGAATATAACTAATTATAAATATAATTTAGTCCGATAAATATTTTAGAATAATATTACGTAATATACTATTTGGATCATGGGGTTCTTAACTATTGGGTAGTTAGGTATACAAATGTTTAAAAATATCAGGAAAATAAAAGATATGCAACCTCATACAAGTATACAACGTAGGTACATTTTTTAATACTGTACAGTAGTACCTACCTACATATAATATATACCTATATAATATTGTAGTATAAGAGTACAAAAGACTATTCAGAGTACAATTATAAAGAAAGTTCTTTATAATCGTGATTCAGATGTATATAGTTTTTCGAGCATACATATACTATAGTCCAAAATATATACTCCAAGACACCATGTGTGTAACGTACCTACTACCTATGTTACGGATAACGGATATCATATGGGTATTGGGTAAATAGTCAAATTAGGTATACTTTATACACCACTTATACGTATAATATAACGTACAGCTTGTAAGTATTTATTAAATACAAATATTATACTAATAAATATACGTTAAGACGTTTAAAGACATTTAAACCAAAGAGCCTTTAACACACCACTCGTGGTGCTATGCAGAGAATATTTAAGTATTCAGAACCTAACCTCAAATCTAGAGCAGTATTCCCAAAACCGGTTAGACGATTTATATTATGTTATGGGTAGTGGAAACAAAAATGGTTTCTATATGCACACGTTGTACGGATATATGGGAAACTATGCGATTCGATCAATGTTAATTTAACGAAACATGATTGGAACGTGGTACCTGTTCCACGAAAATTCTCAACAGACCTCGACAGGCTGACCGCCATGAGCCCATGTCAATGATATGAACATAATATTAATTATTATTACATTAAAATAAGATTACTATAACAAGCATATATTAGGTACTTGTATATTATATTAAATGCATGTAAACGGCACACGGTTTGTTACTTGTTAGTTTGTTGTAAAACGCAACCAGAAAAGAAACCACGCGTATATTTAAACGAGACATCAGACTTTTTGCTAACCTTGAGCCAAGACATTTTGGGGGTTGCCGGTGACGACTATAGACAGTTTATTATTTGTCTTGGATCCGAAAGATGTGGACGAGGAGCTCTTGAAGCAGCCCAGCACGCTACCAACCGAAGAGGACGACAACGCCGGTGACGGTGGCGGCGTGCCGACGTTCCCTAAACAATTGCACGCTATAATATATAATATTATATGTGGGTTAGACGAGAGTAAGGGACTTTAACGTGGTGGCGGAAGCGATTCGTGGTTCTGGAAGAGTGGACGTGAAAGACACATTAGTATACAAAGTAAAATGTATAGATTTAATGAAATTCTTTTTTTTAAGGCCCATAAAGTCTTATGCCATTCAAATTTTTGGTTGTGAAAAACCATCTAAAGTTCCGAAAATTCATATTTCCCAAGTGTTCCAGATTTCCATCACTTCTTCACCTTACAAGCATTATAATTGTATCAGACTCCAACCTTCGCAACGATTAAAACGTTGAAACGATAGGTAGGTAAGTAATAAACATTATAAATAATTGCACTCTAAATTACGGATCCAAACGAAGCCAATAAGTAATGTCACAAAAACACTTCTCTAACTCATTTCAGAGAACCTTTACCACCACGGCACCACATATCACTCCCGCCAACTTCGAGATCTGTAGCTTAAGTAAATACAAAAACATGTTGGGTTCTATCTCATTAGACGGTCTCCCCTATTATATTGTGAATCTAATTATAAATATTAAATATACGAGTGGGACAGTTAACCAGCTTAAACAATACACTATATAACTGTGCCTATATAATAAGCATATATTGTAAATGTTCATCAGATAAAAATTATAAAAATTTAAAATAACAATGTTTTGACAAACAAGATGTATACAGATTACATTTTTTTTTTATAAATATATAATATATTGATGAACGATAAAACAATGCATACACAATAAAATAAACAGTTAAAATTATTAAATGATCTTATTATATAACGGTATTAGCAAACAATAGTATAATACATATATTAAGTTATGTTTGTATAAAGCTAGATTTATATAATCTATGTAATAAATATATTATATTATGACATATGTATATAATATATAGATTATATATGTACAGTATATCCCAAAATTACTTTAATACCAAGGGATATCCGAGGCAAATTAATAAAATTTAATGTGGTGTTTTCAAGAATGATTTAAGTATACAGAAAGAATCAAAGTTAATGACAATTTAAAATTTTTTTTGAAGACAAATCATTTTTCTCGGAGTTGACTCTTAGAAACTTTCAAAATAACTGTTTTAATAGTCTATTTTTAAAAAAATTATTAAAAATTCCGATTATTTCGTAAAAATCATTAAAAATATCATCCAATTTGTCCAGAAATTTAAGCACAATTTAAAATTTAAAACTCATTTGATTTTTGAAAAACCGTGCATTTTAAATTGTAATAAATTAAATTTAAAATAATTACCTATTTTTTTTATACATTTTTTATAAAGCTGTTTAATAATTTTGAATGAATCTAAACAAGCTGTATTTTGCTCAATTTTTATTCAATTTATATTTCAATACATTTTTGTTAATCAACTTTTGAAAACAGTTGACAAAATAGCTAATTTTAAAAATGTTCTAAAAGTTAATTTCAAGATAAATATTTTTTTTGAAATTGGCTAAAAAAATCAAAATTGTCATTAAATTGGAAGTTTCTATATAATATTACTCTTGAAGAAATTGTACCTATTCAAAGAAGTTGATTAGTCACCGAGATCTCTAAGACGTTTCGGGACTTTTAGGATATACTATATAATATATCCATATAAATCGACGTGAAAGCGGAAAATATCAACTGTAGGTAGCTATAATAATATGTTAGTACGTTAACTCCGAATTAAATAATAATACTTCTGTATATAATATAAGTATATAGCTGATCACTATACAATGCAGTATAATATCATATTCTCAGCATGAAAAAATCTCGATTATTCTTAAACTCGAAAAATAAGAACAAAAATTTCACGTTTCCGCGTTCATATTGTTTTTGTGAATAAAATATTATATAAAGGTTGGTTTTATCATTGTTGATATTTACCTTCCGCATCTTTGGCAATTACTGTAGAGCTCCGGTCCACAGTCCCTTTTTTGTCCTCTAAGAGAAAAACACACTTTTCACATTGGAGTCGTGACAAATTGGTAACACGGTCGTATACGATCTTTTTGTTCGTTATTTGTTGTACGTTTGTTTGTTAGTGTTTTTTTTTTTATGTTAGGATAGTGAAATGTGTTTACAGAACGGGGTTTCAAACACATCACGGGGGTATTATTCCCTACGCATGCATAATATACACAAAACGAGAATAACAAAAAAAAAAAAAAAAAAATAGTAAATAAAAACCAACAAAAAACCTACACCGGGTTTCTAAATGGCATATTATATTATTATTTATATATTATTTTATCTAATGATATTGTATAGTGTATTGGGTTGTGTTTTATGAGAGAATATCATTTTGGCCATATTAATTGATATACCGAACGTCGGCGGTTCGTTGTTTTTAAGATCCGTTTGAGATTATTCGCGATCGCGTGATGATAACAATAATGATAATAATAACAATAATAATATAATATGTGTATAATACGCGACGTCTTTGCTATTATTTTAACGGGTGTTCCTAGAGTGTAAGCGTCACACTGCTCTTATTTACACAAGCAAGCAGCTCAAGTTTATGATAATATATATATATATTATATGTTTATTCACAGGGATGATTATTGCAGGTCGACTGATAATTATTAATTTTTTAATTAAAAATTATTGTATAGATTATAGATATTCACGTTTCTCAGTGTGTTCGTCGTGCGTAAGGAGATATTTTTTTCAGATATTTTATGCACGAATAATAATAATAATATATATACATACTTACATAATATTAATATAAATGTGTATTATATAGTCAAACATAATTTCTTGTACAAATATGTATAATATATTATATTAGATGGTACTTGGAAGTGCAAAGTTTTGAAGAAAATAATAAAATAGCGATTAAATACAATTATTATACCGTTTAAATAGTCAACATTAGAATATTAATTATTATTTACGGCGATGTAAGTATACATTATTGTATATTAATTTAAAATGGCTTATTTAGATTTCCATAAGTATTTCCAACATTATGTTTGTTTATTAAATGTAAACACATGCAAATTATTTAAAATTTAAATATTATAAATTAAAAACATGAATAATTTAAACACATAGGTGGGTAATATTATACCTAAATTATGGTAATGGTACAATTTTAAAAACTCCGGAATGTGTAAAATCTTACAACGGTTTTATCATAGAATATATTATTTTTATTTATTTTCACTTACCTCTGACATCATCATCTTCCAATGTTGTATTGCTTTCAGTTGATTCTTTCACTTGAGAACCTTCTCCCTTTTTGTTGGTTGCAATACTGCGACCTGACAACCAATATAAATGATAAGTACCATGGTATATATTATATAATTTATTTATAAAATATTAATTCAAACACCAATTAGGCAGTTATTAAAACATCTAATAGAATAAAAACGAATCTCTAAAACAATATAATATAATAATATATTTATATTATAGGACATTATCAAGTTGAAAACCATTTTGTATTTTTTTTTTATTATATATACAATATAAAAGGAACGATTAAAATAGAATTCCACGCTGGTAAAATGAGTATGTATCATATGCATCTACGATCAAATGAAAATATTATTAATAATAATCAAATGAAAAATAATTATAGCCGAATGTCACCTGATTATTAAGATTAAACAATTAAATTGAATCATAATTTAATTTTAATCGAAATGTATGAATTCTAAATCAATATTGCAATATATATTAAATCTAGAAAAAATTTAATAGCTTATATTGAACGTAGGTAATTATTTATAATGGAGTTTATTCCCAAGACTTGATAATAAAAGTTATTACGGTTGTTGCAGTTTGGTCGGTGACTGTCAACTAGTGGGTAAAGATAATTAATTAAATCTAAAATAATAGATTACATAATTAAATTAATCGTTTATAATACAAGCAGTATAATAATATGTAGTTTATGAAATACAGAGTGATTCAATAAGCGGATTCACCTCCATTTTTATTTTAATAATACATTTCAAATTCTCATTTTTTAAATTTTTAATTATGCTCTAGAATATATTTTCGAATTCTACTACTTAAGGTGTGGTGATAAAAACTTTTGTTTTTCAAATAAGAACCTCCTCCCCCTTATTACTGTAAATTATTTAATTGATCACTTTGATATACGAAATTCAAAATTCAAACGAGAAGTTTCTTAGTTATTAAAATGTTTACTGAAGATAATAGTCCTTAAATGGTTTTACAAAAATATATCACAGATGTAACATTAGAACTAGAATTTATTATACTTAGAACATTTAAAAAATTATAAATATTAATTATTAGAAGTTTTAAATCATCATAACGTCCATAGTCTCCATATCTAATAACCCCATTACCGTTGAATTATTATCCTTAGAACCTTTTACACAAAGTTATAGAAGTAACTCAAAAACTACTCTCTCAAATTTTGACTCTGAAACATCAAGATTTTCAGAAAAATTATTCATTGAATAATTACCAGGAAAAAAGGGGGCGTTTTCATGTGAAAATCTCGACAGGATATACGTAATGATATCCACAAATCTCTAGAATTTGAAAATACAGGTTTTAAGTATGTTTTAAAATTTTAAAATCAGATTTTAAATAACTGTATTATGGAAATAAATGGGATGAACATGCATACATAATCACCCTGTATATTGTTTATATTATTTTATTGTATATCATAATATAGTTTAAATTAATTTGTTATTTATTATTCTGGTTTTCAACTCCGTATTTAGAGTAAAGGTACACTAATCAATTCCATTTTAAAGAATTCAAAATATTCAAAATACAATTTATTCTAATAGATGTTAGAAAAATTATTTTTATTATGAAACATAAACATTTAAATAAGTAAATTCAAAATTGCAAACAATTGTTTACGAGCATAATTATATATCTTACAAGACTTGCTAAAATCATTATAAACGTGAAGTGCAAACATTATTTAATTTAATATAAAAATAATTTACTATAAATGAATAATAAGGTATTAATTTTAAAATATTTAAATTATATAGTGGAACATATAAAACAATTTTTGTTATAAATTTGGAACTAACTATTTATTTGTAAAATTATATTAATATACCTAGTTGGTTTTATCAAACCTCATATTATAAGTATTAAAGTAATTGATTTGAATTGTTTTATACTTTATTTAATTAAATTAAATTTTTATCTATATTTAAGTTATAAATATCACAACTCTAATCAAAATTATCAAAGTTATTAATATTCCAGCAAAATAATAATATTCAATAGTAACAATAATTCAACGTGCATAATTTTATTCACGAATAAACATTCCATAATAATATACCAAATCCTTATGCTAAAATTGGATTAATATGAAGTACAGTTCGTGCTTTTATAAAACATAAGCTTCATATTTATATAATTGTATTAAACATGCGTTATGGAAAAGCATAATAAAAATAGTTAGTGGAATAGCTAAAACCGTTTCCCATTTTCAACAACAACCCTGCAAAGTGTGTTAGAATTAAATTAAAGAAATATAAAAATATACAATGTCTATAGTTTTATCTAGAATAATAAATAAAATTAAGCGAATGCCCAAAAATGACTTTTAATGCCAAAACAATGACGTCCACAAAAATGTTAATGTAAATTGGAACAAAAATATAAATATTTGTTATAGATACAGTCTTACCACTTCCTGTTCCGGAAAATTTTATGGTAGATTTTGAAGAAGGTATAGAAGTGTGGTGCGTTTAGAGAATATTCGCGAAGAGTACAGGGAAGAGTGAACGAAAACAAATAAAATCACAAAAACAAAATAAATGATGAAAGGTAAAAATAATTTACATGTATTGTGATCAGATTGATGAACATATAAATGTGCTCAACATCAATTATTTAATGCTCAACAGATTTATTTTGTTTTATATTCATCAAATCGTAGGTAATTATAACATTGTAGGTAGGTATGCTTATTATTTGTATCGATATCGATAGTAAGCGCCTCGTATAGAACCTCAGCCTTTTAGTTTAAAAGTTATTGAAATAATCAAATCAACAATTTTAACAGATACACATAAATTGTAATAGGTAACTAATAAATATTGGTGTGACCCCATCCATTCTCGTCTTACTATAATCATTCCATAAATCGATTTTCTGTTGATTATGGAAACATGCATCATATTACGTTAATATAATGACTGTAATTGGGTAATTTTAGTTGTTTGAAAATTATTTTAAGTTTTATTTAGGTACATTCCTAATTGCTGATCAAAATAATTAAATGTTTGGATCGAAGTGGATGACATTGTGTACCTATTAGGTATTTTTCTTTTGCTTTTCCACACTAATTATTGTTCACTTGTCAGTTGTCAGTGTTTCTGTGTTTGAGATGTTACCTATATATTGTTTATAATATGAGCTTATAAAACTCTCATAAATATCATAACATCATGTTAGGAAACCATCGCATGTCAAACATCGTCTCTGTTTCAAGGTATATTATGCAAGTTTTATCATAAACAGGGAGTTAGTTGTACGTTTGCAGTGCATTAATACATCATATTATATCAGATTAAAAAACTAACAATACCTAGTAAACAAATATTCTAATATAATTCATCGGTGTCTTATTTGAATGCGCTAGGAAAATGTTGTGGGTAGGAGCATACAATATAGTGCCTACCAATAAGTACCGCATGAAACTTGTGGGAGGAAATGGATCATTTTAGTAACAATAATTATTATTCTTTTATAACAACATAAAAATATGTAATATGAAAAATCTTTAAAAAACCCAAGCCATTATCAATATCTTAAGTATAGGTATTGAATAGAATATAACTAAAAATGTATGGATCTACCAACTAACATAAACAACACGCGTTTGTGTGTAAGTACTCTGGATTAACCCGTGTAATTATAATATTATTATTGTAAATTATTTATAATACAAACTAGTATTGAAAATTTAAAATACATTTATGCAATTAATAATTAGGAACTTTTTTTTTTTTTAAAACAAAGCAAATAAATATCTTGTGTGGATAAAATGACAAAATACATTAAATAGGTACTAGGTACCTACTGAACAATACCGTATTCATACTCGTGTTATATTATATTATTATTATACAGGGATGTATTTGAAAAGGTCCCATTGGGGTTTAAACTTCTTGGTTTGCTTTGTATGAAAGCATTAAACATTTGGTAAATCATGTTTATTATAACAAGTATATAATATTATTAATAAATACTTCACTCCCACTTCGTACTAAATAATTATTTGAATAAGACGTTTTCGTCAATATTCTAATAATGAAATTAAAATGTGTGAAAATTGTACAAAACACATTGATACTGTTATATACAATAGTTGTATACTTGTATAATATATAACTTACAACTCTAAAAAAATGCAAATTAATGGAAATAAATTAAAAACTGGTGATTATATGGATATGCATAATGCAATTAGGTAAGTACCTATGTTGAATTTATTTTAAAATCATCGTGATTTTTAATAGCATTAGTATGAATGCATATGTTATCTTTATGACATGTAGATAGAAAATATATTACGCATAAAAGTAATAGCTGTTAGTTTATTTGTATATAATATGTTTTTATGTGTTACAATTTAAATAATTTAAAATAGTTTATTCTATTTGTAAGCAATTATAGATAAATGAATAGTTAGAACTGTGTGATCCTGCGTTGATGTCTGATGAGTGGTGAGCGATGACACAATAAAAACTATTAAATCAGTGTAGTTTATATTTGATTTTATGGTAATACGCATAATAACTATTTCAGTTGAAATCTATAGAAGATATGATTATAACATAAACTATAGATTATGTTAAAAATTAAAATAAATATTTTATACTTTTAATATTTAATTTGTATGTACTAATTAGCGTTGTACAAGTACGAAACTTATTTTAATAATTTTTATATCAGGAGTGTTGTATGTATATTCTTAATCATAAAACCTACATCATGCAGCTACAATGGGATGTAAGGTAAGGGATACAATGACGTGTAGCTTCAATGTTTCAGACAAATTCATACAAATACATGAGGGTTTGTTTTTATGATATTCACAAAATATGTTCAATGTAGCACTACCTATATGAATACATAGCATATATACTAGGGGTAATGGATGAAATAAAAGTATGTATAATATAATATAATTATCATATTGGTGCATTCGTGTACCAATAGTATTATAGTAAATACATTATGTAGGTATACGAACCTGTTAAATCTGTAGGATAGAAAAGATAAATAAACAAATAGTGTAGATAGGTAGATAGGACTGTTAACCGTAAAAATCCCGTTTGGTTACTTTCGCATAAACATCAAACAAAACCCTAAAAAAAAAAACTTCATTTCTCTGCCATTCGTATAGGGGTAATAATAGGACCAATAAATTAGCTTATATACAGTGCTGTACCCATTCGTATAAACACCTAAATTGTGTTTCAAACCAACTTTTTATGTACACATATATATTCAGTGTATCTAATTTCAAAACAATTCTAAAAATTACAAAAAAAAACCACGTCGTCACCTATTTTTATTCACACGTAATTGGTCTGAGGTTCCTGAGGCACTTACCGTGTACATCATACTTACTGGAGAAGTTCCTTGTAGCCAACATTGTCGTCAAAATGGCACCCTGCAAATACGTAAGAATATAGTTTGATTCGGTCGCACTCAATATGAAAGGAATACAATTTAAAAATTTAAATTTACTTTTAATTTTCGTCTGGCGTTGAACTTCTTCAAGCAGTCGACCGTTTCCTGTCTGTGTACAGCCGAAGCAACTTTCTCACGATACTGAAACACAACGGGCCATCAGAATTACATTATGAATACTCAAGATGTTACGTTTGCATGCAAAAAGTTCATAAAAATCCAAAATGGAACGTATTTATATTTTATAAGTTTATTGTACACGTGAAACACAAGGATAACGGTGGGGTGTTTTCAATAAATTTATTGTCCACGCAATATGCGAGTATTATAAACGACGACCGCGTGGTACCATTAGAAAATGTGCCTTTCTTAAAAGTTGATTATTGGAAGTTCGATACGATTATTAACATGGCATAAAACAATAACACGAATAAGTTTAGGAATAACAGGTATGTTAGGGAAATGAATAAACAAGAAAATGACCATAGTTTAGACTTTAGTTGAATTTATAACTATAGTTTTTCAAAGGAAATATGGTTTCAGATGCATGATATACGGCGGTATAGTGCGTGTACGTATATTACATTATATTATTATAATAAATTGTTAGTTTAAAAATAATTTTTTTGGAAATATCAAACGCAACGTGGAAAGGTGGAATTTAAAGCGCTTACAAGTTACAATGATTTTTGTCTATATTATTTGTTAATAAAAAATATGTAAGTAGAGGTTTTTTATATTTTACATCACTGGAAATAGAAATGTAATATAATCGACGGTCAACCGAATTAATAAGATTTCAGGATGGGAGAAAATTACTCACGATTCGGTTTCCTTCTGTACCTCAATAGGTTTATTCTTGGTTTGATTACCTCCTTTGGGTACATGATCATTTATTTATAAAAATCTATGAAAATAAAAACCTTAAAAGTGAATAAACTTACGCAAATCCATGGGTGCTTGAGTGCAGCATCTGCTGTGACCCGTTTAGCGGGGTTCACAGTTAGCATTTGATTAATTAAATTTTTTGCGTCTGGTGTAACTGTATCCCACTCAGGCGACGGATACTAAGAAATCATACAAAAACAAATTACATTTTAAAACCAGAAAACTAAGTAATTATATTGAATTTATCAACATTTATTTGTACGACTTTAAAATTTCAAAATAATTATGTATAACTAATAGCCATATAGATAACAAAAATAATGTTATATTACATTTTTATAAACCTAAAAGTTAATGTTTTTTATCATTACACAATAAATCTTCATTAAAATAATAAAATATGGTTTAAAATTTGTTTTAACTGTGATTTTGGGAAACTATTAATTTGCACTTATAGATTTGCCTTGAAAACTATACTGTTAAGCAGACAAATAATTTTTTTCTATGAAAAATTAATTTTTTATATTTTTAACTAGGTAAGTACTTGTGACTAGTTGTGTATTATTTAAATATATTAGTTATGATAAAGTTACAGTTAAATAGAACTACTAATCAGCATTCATCATAAATATCAAACTTTTTTACATCTATAATTTAATATTTTTGACTAAATGTGTAATATAGGTAGGTCGTAGGTGCTCTATTAATTTTCTTATTTAATAATATTTTTTTTTATAAAAACAAAAATATTGGATGATAAATATTTCAAAGTATTGTTTAAAAGACATAGAGAGTATTAGAGACAGTTGTAATTTGTATAATATTATTTTGAGTATTGTTAAGGTTACAATAATGTACTTACATCATAAGCGCCAGCTTTTATTTGGGCATACAATCTATGTTGATCTTCATCCCAGAACGGTGGGTATCCAACCAATAATATGTAAAGTATTACACCTAATTAAAAAGTAAATATTAGAAAATATTTTTATGCGCTTAAAATATAGTTGCATTGACTAACCGCAAGCCCATATGTCGACAGGTTTTCCATATGGTTCTTTCTTCAGTACTTCTGGTGACAGGTAGCCCGGAGTTCCGGCAAAACCTGAAAACGACGCTTAAAATAAATCACCGAAAACGAAGTAAAACAAATAATTCCACTTGCCAAACCACGCTTGTTGTTCGCCCTGAACCTCGATGGCCAATCCGAAATCGGCCAACTTGACCGCAGCGCCTTTGACTTTGCTTGCCAATAACAAGTTTTCCGGCTAGAAAACATACAAATATAGTTTTCATGTCATTAACAACTGTTGTCAAACAATATTATAGAGGGATTGTGGTTTGGGATACAATTATGTACATTTTTATCTTGTTGTGGTATCTTATGTAGGTTAAATATTTATAGTGTTTAACGACATGTTGGCGGTTTTTGTTTATTATCAACCAGGAGGTGTGCCAGCAGCAATGATGGGCAAGTGATAAAATGTGTAATAAACAAAAGTTAAAATCTAGGTGCCTCCGCCGTACGTACAGCATTATTAGGTGTATATTTTGTATATTATTATTTATTGCTAGTCGATAGAACGCCGAAAAGGAAGTAGTTATTATGTATTTATGTAAATGGTCATAATACGTTTGGTTAACATATAGGTACTGTTTTAGATTCTGATCAATGTGCAGGTTTAACAATATGTTTTAAAATTTTGTGTGTGTGTGTGTGTGTGTGTGTCTGAAGATACTCAATGTAATACGTTTTTTTTTTAATAATCAGGAACACTAAAAAAAAATGTCGGGAAAAGGGGAATAATAATTAAGTAACTTGAATAAAATACCTATGTTTATTATAATTTCAAAGACATAGTTTTAAAATACTTTGGCTATTTTATTTCTTATTTACAGACGTTTGAAATGTTCGTAATTTTTTTTTATTTATGTTGATAACAGTTTTTAATATGCTCTTTCAAAACTCTTGAAAATTGAATACAATATTCCTCATATATTCTAACTGGAATTTAAAAAAAATAATGAGAAAAGGTCAATTCATTTTGTATGAGCGTTTGAAGTTTAAATTATAGCGAAATTGGATATTTACGCGCGTAAGATAATTATTTCTCTAACGATTTTTGTTATTTTGATTTAAATTAAAAACTATTGATTGAACAAAATTTAAACATTACACTTAAATTATTATTTTCCGTATACGATGAAATGTTAATAATATGACTAATTTTATGCTATTTATAGGCATTTTCTTTTTCAATTGTTTTAATTGGTTCTTAAAAATGTTGATACAATTTTTTAGGCTCGGTCAAAAAGCTTGAAAATTGAATACAAGGTTTCAGATAATTTTTAGTTAGTAAAGTTTAGTTTAGTAAATATTAAAATATCAAAAATACATGGGTACAATTTTTTTTATAAACTATGATATATATGAGTACACATATATTTAAACAAAAAACAAGGATTTCAGTTATTTTGCTGTTATTAAAAAAATATTATTTGTAGAGCTTTCCAAAATAATCATAGATATAAAGTACCTTAGTCTATCTCAGTCTGTGTATAACTTCAAATCTTCTTCTTCTAAAGAAATTGTATTATTTGAAATTTGACTGCAGTATAATGCAATTTCGATTAAAAATGTATAAAGTAAAAGAAATCTAAATCTATGACCATTTTAAAATTAAAGTTCTTGGTTCTTAATTTATTAAAGTTTAAATGTTTATTTATTTATACATATACTAATCTATATTTAATTAAGTTTCAACTTATCGCTATTTTATCTTATAATTTAAAATATATTAGATATATTAGATATTAGATATCTATAAAAAGTTAAAATCAATTATATTGATTATTGATAACTATGGGAATAAAAACATTGTAAATATGAACAAACATTTAAATGATTTTATGAATTTATGCATTATTGTATAGGTAGGTTAAGATTAATGCAGTAAAATGATAAATATTTCAAGTTGAATACTCGTTTTGAATACTTCCTGAATACAATAAATTGAAAGTTATATCACGCTATTAAACACTTAGTATTGTAAAATAGAGGTGCGTGTTTAAATGTATTAAGAAAGTCCATTATATTTACTGTAATATTTGTTATTAAAAATAATAGGTTTAAATATCTAGAATGTTTAATGTTGCAATGATAAAATAACATCATTAAAAATCTGCTGAGTTATTTTCTTTTCTTCGAAGAATAGATTTATAAATGAAATCAAAAAATGATAGCCTTATGTTTGATGGACAGGAAATAAAATAAAAGATCATATTTGAGGAATAAAAGAATAAAATCAGTTGGGACTACGACAAAGACTGATGTGTAAAAAGTAATTTTAAATCATTCGAGTGGAAAGGACTTCTTGGAATGCCAAGATACAGATGTAAAAACATGGAATTAATCATCGCACGGTGGCACTAAAAAAATGTGTTCGGTCGAATTAATGGAGATTGTTAGGTGAGGTTTCTTCAATAACCACATACATAAAACATACCTTTAAGACAAAGTTTTTTCATGTACTTTGAAAGTGTATACAAACAGTATTTAAAATTAAGCACATTACATTAAATAGAATGACACATTTAATAACAGCAAACAATATTAAATATATTCAATACTCATACTATATTTGAGATAGGTATACTTAGTACAATTCTGATTATTGATTACTGATTAGGCAATAAAAAAAGATTAAAATTATAAAATTAACCTTTTATATGCCAAACGATTTTTTAAAAATATATTAAAATAATTTGTGTTTGAAGAAGTCCATACAATTGATAAAATAAATTATAAAATATAATACATTTTATTAATTAAAATTATTTTTTTTGTATCTCATACTATCAAATATATCTTTAATATAGTATATATATTTAAACCTTTGTTTTGAATATTGGATACTTCCCAATTTTATAAAAACAGATATTGGAAAATGCACATACAATCGCTGTTAGGTACTATATTAATAGAATTTCTCGTTAAAATCTTGCATTTCTATTCGAGAATTGATGATTTTAAATTGAAATAATCAATTATAATTTATAATGCAAATTAAAACCGTAATTTAATTAATTATTTTGAACTTATTAATTTTCTACCTTCCATTTATTGTAATTTGAATTGATTTGAATATTTCATATTATAATAACATTATACAATGGTCAATGAGATATATGTGGGTAGTATATTATAATTTCGCAAGAGTAAATAATTAATATAAATTTATAGTTTTGACTCCACGAGTACATACTCACAAAGAAGAGTTAAATGGATAAGCTAGTTAGTATGGTTAGGATAAATTATAAATCGAAGTTTTAAAAGAACATGTAAACGATACTTAATTTGTAATGTATTTAACCAACAAGTTTAGGTTTTTTTTCACCTTTAAAAATAAATATGATGTTATTACAAATGTGTTAACATTTAAATCTAATATTGAAATATCAAAATAGTATAATAAAAATAAGATAAAATACATTTTTTTATTCCAATTTTTTTTTATAATTTAGATATTCTGGTATTTTTTTATATTTTGTTCAGTCAATACATTAAAATGTAAAAAGGTGGGCAAGTGGGTATCGCTCTGCTGTACAGACGTACAGAAGGTTATAACAGTGAGTCACTGTAATGGATGGTTTTAAATTCGAATTCGATGATACAATATCATTGTATACGAAAAATGATTCTGAGCGAATACGGTCAGTCGTTTGTATACAATAAGTATATTTGATGATATTATTGTGAATAAAGTAGTTTATTTACCTATTTACGTGGAACCTTGTTTTAAATTTTCAATCCTTAGCTATAAAAGTTGAACATTTTATAAATTTTTAATTAAAAATAATTTTTAAATTTTAAATTTAATACATTTTTTCAACGTTTGAACTTTAAATATTCATAAAAAGAAATTATGCATATGTATTTTTAATAAATTTTCAAGCTCTTTGACCCAACGAATACAATTTTTTTTCCCGGCGCTTTTGAAAACTACTGGGAATTTTGACTTTCCCAATGCACCAACTAGATTCACTTTTCATCGAATAAGATATTTAAGTTTAAAATTGAAGCATTTTTTCGACTACTTATCGTGTAAAAAAAAACACACACATCATAGTAAAATCAATACATTCATAGCTCCACTCAGAATCAAAAATAAAACAATAATAAAGAAATATTTTTTTTAAATTTGAAATAGTTATTTAGTATTTTAATTAATTTAAATTAATTTAGCTAGTTAGTAGATATTCAAATATAGTGGAGATGAGTTCTTCCACAATAAACTCCAAGTAAAATGTATTATGTCACATACATAATACACAAACCTATGTTTCTATATATACAGAATAAATGCACTTAGGAATATAATAATATCGATTTGTTTGGTTATATTCAGGTTTTTTAATTTAATTTTTTTTTAAATTATATTTTAAGGAATAATAATTGAGTGCATTTGACATTTGTAAACATAGGTACTCAGGACGATAAAAAAATTTAAAATTTAAAATTTAATAAATCATAAGGGTAAAAAATGACGATAGGGATCTCCATAGTTAATTTATTTCTTCGTATAAAAATAGAGCTTGTGTCTAAACTTTATCATTCTATAGATATTTCGATATTGTTGTATGGATTTGACCTAAAACAATTTCTAATAGAAGTTTTCCAAGCCCTTCTAACTATACAAACAATCGATAGATCGTCAATAAGCGTCCCATAAACAAAATGTGACAACAACCACACGGCCATCTCGTTCATGCCCAAAGGCTTACTTGCAAAGCTTTCCTCGGCAACAACGCCAATACAACACAACAATATCATTATACAACGTCACACTTCAAACAAAAATATTTACATTTTGCCTCGTGTACCCACACACGATTCCATCACCTAACCCTATCCCACTTGTCTTTAATATTTAATTCCTTTAGAAAACGTCCTGCACACCTTCCTTGTTAATCTAAATACTGTAATTGAGTACCTAATATATCACTCCACTAACATTATTACTAAATACATCTCCCTTAAATTAACTTTATATGTCACTGATACGACAACTTTTATATACATGTTACCCGGATACACGTATGCTCGTTGCACATAGACATATCTATTTCATTTGTCCTTTTGGAATCCAATTAAGACTCTTTTAATTTACTCCCATCATTTAACTTTATGTTATAGCACAAACAAAGGACAATATTCCCAGTGACTATTCTAAAATGTGGTATTTTTGTTAGAAGGTGCTAACCTAGATTATACCTACATCATTGTCCAGATGACAAGTTAATGTACATGGGATTTTTCTCATGAAAAAAAATAGGAGCATCAAATTTATCGTTAACCTAAGGAAACTTTGGAAAATAAAGAGATTGCAAATCGTCAACAAACGCATAATTTTCTTTTGTGGTCTTTGATTTACAGTAAAAGATTACAATAGAACGGGACGAAAAACTTGTTCCCGTGTGGTCTTTCATTTCCACGCACCACTTATAGTATAGTGAGAATATAACAATGCACTTACAATGAAGAGAATATGAAGTTATAAATAATGAAGTAGGAAAAAGAATCTCACTTTTAGATCCCTGTGTACTACCCCGTTCGTGTGGCAGTGGTTTACACTTTCCAGTATTTGCTGAATGCAATGCGATGCGTCAGCTTCACTGTAGAACTCTCTTGCTACGATGTCTTCAAATAACTCGCCACCTGTCACACTGTATAAAAGAATAAAATATTAGATTAACTTTATGAGAAATAAGTTCGTTATGGCAATTAAATTCAATAATAATAAAAATAATAATAATAATAATGAAGAACTCATTTATTTATGGGTATTTTAGTAGAAATAATATAATAAATGGAATGATGAATATAGTCGTAGAATTTTCTTTATTCCCCTAGTTCTAATGATTGTGAGTAGTATAGTCATTAAAAAAATAACCTTCGTTTTTATTTGAAACATGGTCACTGTTATTTTAATCACTTTGAAAAATCGTAAATAGGAAAGGACAATGGTTGTTTTGAAAAGATGAAAATGCGAGACACACCCTTATTTGAACAGCACCCTCGTTTATTTCGATTCCTTATTATTAATGATGCGTGCAGAAGTTTTATTGTTTGAAATTACCCATTTTCAGAATTATCAACTATAACAATAATACAATTTCAACATTTTAATTTTAATTCAGTGTTTAATTTATTTTGAAATGTTAGAAAAACATTATTATAATAAACATACGATTGATTAATACGTAATATGAGTACGCTTCTCTACGTATCAAATTAACTATTATCATACGCGTGTTCATTATTTCTTTTTTATGTATTATCATTTTTAATACTGTAGATGCAGAAGAGAATTTTTACTTGGTACATTTTATTTTTGTAGGTATTTTAAATCTTTATAGATTAGGTGTGAAGTCGGAAACTTATTCATTTTGTTTTTTCTTAATTGTATCTGATATAATATATTAGTTGTAATAATAATGCACAAAAATAATTCAGTGATACTATTTTATAGAACTGATAGATAAATCATATCTAACTGCAGGTAGGTACTCTAAATACCAAGTTAATTTTCGTTATTATTACATACGCTTCCTTATGATAATAAGGAAGAATCTATGAATTCGGCCAATATAGACTTAATCTTTGGGCTTACTCCTGGTCAATATCAAATATGTGTCATTCTAAAAAAAATTATTTACTGACATAAATCTCATACAAATTACAAAGTTATTATTCTAAGACAAATTACTTTGTTCCTAAAACTAATGATTAAATGGTATTTAAGGTAAATAATCTTAACACTACTGCAGGGACTAAAATTGTGTTGTACGACACACTTTGTGTAGTAGGTACGAAATGCTAAGTGTGGAATACGAAATTAAAAAGTGTGTAATGGCCTGTAATAACTATAGTAACTTTTTTCACAGTTTTTTTCTTCATTAATTGAACAATTATTTGATTTTACATTGAGAAATAGATAGTTGGAAATTTAAAATATTTTAAAAGTTTTACTTACAAATTACAATATTAGTTTTACAATATTTAAAATATTTAAAATATTATAAAATAAAAATATTTCAAATTAACGATTCTTTAAATAATACAAATAATTATCAAACAATAGTTAATGTGTGTAGGTACCTATTCTTTTTAAAGAACCATTAACATAGGTATGTTGTTTCAAACCGTGATATAAAACAAAATAATATTATTGTTAATGTTTGGAAATTATTTAAATATTATATATTAATTTTTTTAATGATAAGTACTTATAAACCTAGTGTATATTTGTAATTAAATATTAATAATTTGGTGATTACACATTTACACTAATTAGCTTTAAAATATTTGATCAAGCAATTTCATGTGATTGTGAGTAATATTGTAACCTGGGGGGAGGATAATTTTTCCTAAGTTCAGGGATTTTTATTCCCCAATTCACTGTCTATATATTATAGTTTAATGCATTTACTGTAAAATTATTTTGTGTAATTATTAATAATCTTACCAATATACCGACATATATCGTTTTATTGTGATGCAAAGTTCCCCACGGTAACTCCAATAGCTTAATATAAAGTGCAGTGTAGTACGAAAAAATTATATTTTAGCCTCCGCACCACTGTATTTTTTACTTTACAATTTGTACTTTACTTGTGTTGATTTTGTTTTAGATTTTTTAAAATACGACATATTTTTAATTTCCTATTCTAGAACAAAATATTCCTATCTAACTATCTATGTGTTAAATACCGAATATGTTTTATTGTAAGCTAAATCATATATGCAAGTAGGTAATTATTAGGTATATCAAATAGGTAAATTATATTAGTAAATAAATCACATATTTTATTCATTTAAACTACAATAAGACACTTATTAAGTTACTAGAAATTAATAGGTACAAAATATTATCTGAAACCGAAACCAGAAAAGTCTGGAAACATAGATTTAATAATAACTCAATTTATTTATATAATAATTGGATTTATTGTGAAAAAACGCTATTTGCATAAACTTCCTGACTATAAAAATATTGTATAACATAAATATGATATTAAATATCATAATGGTTAAGTAAAAACATGTTTTTTTTTTACCTCTCAAGTGTTGACCGTCATGATTATGCCCCCCTCCCCGAACAAGTAGGATATGCCTGTGGATGTATTTGACATAAATTTATTAAATTATAGTAAATCGCATATATACATGCTGCATTGACTGATAAACTCAGGATGTTATCTCGAGAAGAGTGGGAGATTGGAAACCCAAACGCTTGCGTTATACATTTTAAAATAACAAATACTATTCGTATACAAATACCGTTCGCCTGTATTTAATATAGATTTTTAGGGTCCAGTTGATAATTAAAAAATTTGGTTGATTCCACTTTGGCACCGTTATAGAAAATTGAAAATAACACTCCTGAGATAATTTAACGAAATATTATTTAATTAAAAATAATGACGAAGAAATTCTGAATATAAAATATGTATACCTACGCGTTAATGCGTTATTCATACTTATATAACTATTGGCTATTATTATATTATAAATTATCATTTATCTAATTATTGCGTTACCATAATATACTGTGTTATTGTATAATAATTATTATTTTTACGTTTGATGTTCGCCTTTGCCAATCTTTACAATATTGGTATCGTGTCTGCAAGCGTAATCTATTTCTGGGTCTAGTCCACATCTTACTATTTATATATAGTCAAGGCTTCACGTTATATGTACACTGTTCTTTCACATTGTAAAATAAAAAAAGATACCGTAAATCTACCTACACGCATTATAACGGCAATTATATTGTATACAAACACTGCAGTATACAATAAAATCAGCTACTTACAGGTCGAACACGAGGTAGTGGAATAGTTCCTCTTGGATGCTGTCGTGTAATCTCACTATAATAGAAATTAAAATATCAATACGTTATATAAATCATTTAACTTAATTATTTGTAAAAAAATATTATTACGTCATAAAAAAAACTCGCCTATATTTGGATGCTGTAATTTCCTGCATATTCTTGCTTCCCTCTCTAATTTTTGAAAATCTGAAACATTTTAAATAATAAAATAATGTAGTTATTTGGTAAACAATAAGCATACATACATAACAGATTACAGATCGATGCATAATGCATATCCGCAAATAGCATTTGAGATTAAGGGGGGGCGGGGGTAAAGCTTCAGTAAACTTAAACAACTTTGGGAAATTTTTTTTTAGTTGGGTACTTAGCCACTAAAGCTCCTCTTACTTATTTGCGCCTATGGTATAATGTAAATATATCGCATATGATTGTTAAATGTAGTCATATTTTGTTTATATTATGTATTATGTGTTTCATTAAAAAACATCATATTAAGTGTAAACACTTAAAGTGTTTATATTTTGAATGAGTACCTATACATTTTTAATATCTTTTCTCTAAGTATAATTATGTACCTATAGGTAAGTGCTTTGTATTTTAATCTATTTTTTTATTTACTTAATGAAAGCTTAATGTTGGCATTTCAAACGTGTAAATTTAATCAGTTGATCCTTGTTAATAATTAAATACTCAATTAACTCATCCTCCCTTAGAGTAGGTTAGGTTAGGGCAGGTACCTATCTAGCTAATTTAATTTAAGTTTTCCATTTAAAAAGCTTTTTATTTAATTGATATTCCAATAGGTATGTAATGTAACTGCTATCAACACAATTTGTTAAATTGATTGTTTCTCACAGATTATAATAATACAAGTTCAGAATTTACACAAATCGATAGTAATTATTTTAAAGACTTTACAATCACTTATCAAAGTTAGAATGAGCACTTTTTATCCTCACAAAAAAAAATCAGGTATATTTATCTACACACATGTGTTATAATATATATAATAATATACTGTATTAAATACTAAATACAAAATAGATATAATATAATACTAAATATTCAAAATAGATTCATTCATATTATTTTTTTAAATGAAGATTTAAAGTATCTTGTTCAGAAATATATAGAATATTTGTTTGTGAACTTAATCTATTATACGCTCATAATGATAAACATCATTAGTAACTACCTATACAGATAACTCTGTAATATTAAGTTCTCATTATTTTCGTTCATCGGGTTATAAAAATAACATTTTTAACATTAAAAGTGGACTGAGTCTGGAGTTGAGTGGGTTGATAAAATATTTTTATAATTAAAATGGATAACAAATTGCATTCAAAATATAGATAGTTTTGAATGGAACTCGGTTAATCTAAAAATGGTCGTAAAATGATAAATTCGGTTGACCCACACTTGACCGTTTCATATTTGTCTGTTTATTTCTGTATCTACTATAATAACAATGTGTGTGTTTTCTGTTCTGTTATTTTTGTCTGTAAATACCTTTTGAAACAGTAAAAACGATTCGATTTTCAACCAACCTAACTTTTGTGGACGATTTCTGGTAGCAAATTGGATGCACTTTTCAGAAAAAAAATAAATGGGGAAAAACGAGAATAGTAAGTTACACAAAACCAGTGTTTGGCAATTTTATTTTGTTTTTTTGTTTTAATTCAAAAACCAAAACTATAGACACAAAGAGTTTACAAGTTTAATAAAAGATTCCCCATAAGTTCTTCTTGCAGCAACATCAAAATATCAAATAAACATTTGCACACATTTTTTTGACGAAATTTGATATTTAAACGAATATAACGATTTAAAAAAATTTTAATATTATGATATTTAGACGAAGTCTACAGCGTTAGCCTGCAGTACTCATCTATTCGTATATACTTGTCTGTTCCAAATTCGGGCAGATATGGAGAAGAAAATTTTAAATGTGAACAATCTAGAACACGTTTTTCAGATGTAGACGAATTTGAAAATGAAAGTGGTATCAAAATTTCGCATTTGGGTTTGGATAATTTTGATATCACTATTGCATCAGAAACAAACATTTTGTAACATTAATATGAATGTGAAAAAAGGGATGACTATAAACTTGGCGTGGGATACGCAATTATTGGAAGAATGCCATATAGAGGATACTCCGATGAAGGAGAGAATCAAGTCAATGTTGCTCGTAGCTCACCAATTTGTGAGTACATGCTCAGAAGATTTATCGATAGAATTAGTGACATTAGTTTTTGAGACAAATTTTGATATATCAGTAACGTTATTATCCCCCGCGAACCTAAATGAGTTGATGAAGTTACTAAAGAGTTTCGAAATATGATGCGACAATTATTCGTAGAGACTTGAAACTTTTCACCACATATTTTATTATTTATTTTACATAATACAATTTTCAAAATATTGAGATTTATTTTAATCTAGTTATACCACGAACCTATTCACACCGTTCTACGGTACGCGGTAATAACTTAAAACTTAATAACAGCTAGTAATATAAAATAGCAATATATTATGTACATAAGTATATTATATTATACTTCCTTAGAAGTATAGGATATCAGACAGTCTCCGCTCAGAATCATTTTTCGTATGCAATAATACTTATCGTTTAATTAAAATTTAACACATCGATTATGATTACAGTGATCCTCAATGAAGAAATGGATTACTATACAGGAGAGCGACATCCCATTCTACTATTATTTTTTTTCAAAATGTTTATTTTATTAATTATGCCTAAGCTCTTTATAGGTATAAAATATATTCGATTTTTTTTTAGCTTACTACATTTTTTATGCTGGTTCGAAAAGCTTGAAAATTGAATACTAGATCCCACACAATTTGTAGTTATATGCAGCATACATTTAAAAGTATTTTAAATATAAAGGCACAATTTCTTTTTATAAGAATTTAAACTTTAGGTTCAAATTTTGACAAAATTCATCAAATT
>NC_042495.1:63456137-63479909 GCF_005508785.2 Acyrthosiphon pisum
TTAAAAAAATATCAAAAAATACATGGCCCAATATTTTTTATATGAACGTTAAAGTTCAAATTTTGCAAAGCTGTCAAAATTACGATAATAATAATATGTAAATTATTTCGGGGCAGTTGAAAATTCATAAGATATTAATACCTAAAAATTAAACATTTAATTCAAGATTCCTCATAAAATTGTTCGCAACCTATTTTTGTTATTTTGTTGTAAATTGTACCTAAAAATTATTATTCGTAAATACTTGTAATATTTTACTATTATTTAAATAATAATTTTCTATACACAATTCAATTTTAAAAATATTTATACTAATTTTAAGCTGAATTCTTTTTTATAAATGTTTGTAAGTTAATATTTGTAAAAGTACAAAAAATTCAAATCGTTTTTACTTAGTTAAAAATTAAAAATTTTTAATTTTACACGTCAAGTTTGAAAATGTAAATACAAAATTCCTCAGAAGTTTTTTTTTCAGCAACCCTGAAAACAACCTAAAAATCTCAATAGTACAAAAGTTTAATTTATTTTAAAAGGCATTTATTAAAGTTCAAACATTTCCGAGATTGCAAGATATTTAAATTATAATTATAATTATGTTTTTAGTTATTTTGTTGCAATTCCAATAATATTATTCGTAGGAACTTGAAACTTTTCAACACTATGTATACCTATTGTTATTTAGTTTGCACAATTAAATTTCTGAAATATTTAAATTAATTTTAAGCTATTTATAACATGAACCTATTAACACTGGTGTGCGGTTCGGCGGTATTGAATTATAAGTTATTATGATAGTTACTAAATAATATGTTTTTGGTTTGGGACAAACTAAACATATCGTATTACGAGTAGAAAAATATTACATATACCTACATAGCATTAAAAATTATAAATACATATTACATATAACATATACAAAAAAATAGTCTTAGAATTGTTCAGAATTAGTCAATTTTAATGATGGGGTACATTCGACACCTACTTAAGAGTAGAGTGACTTTCCGAATTTTTTTATTTTTGAAATTTGTGTGTAGTATATTATAATATTATAAACCAAATACCAATACTTCTTGTGAAAAATATAAAAATAATAAAGGTCTTGCAATAAAAATATACTTATTATGTACTATAAAAATGTCACATTCAAATTGTTTTATCCGTTTATCATATGAATTTAGGAAGGTATTGTTATAAAAATGCATAATTTATTTTATAGTGGAAATAGGTTCTTGTATTTTAGTAGTAAAACAGAATTCACAATATCTATATAGACAAAACTATAAAAACATATTTTATGAATATAAAAGATTGTACCTATTTGAAATAAAATTTTCAATTTTTCGACAAATGTTTAAGTAATGAAGGTACCTAGGTATATGAAGGTCCTATATATTTCCTGTGAAGACTATTATACTAGTGCCCATTTTAGATTTTGAGTGGAACGATGAATGTATTGATTTTACAATGGTGTGTGTTTTTTTTTTTTTTTTTTTTTAATTTTTTAATTTTTTTTTAATTTTTTTTTTTTGTGTCTGTTACACGGTAAGTAGTCGAAATTTTGAGCTCTTTACGGACATTTTAATTTTCCATTTTTTTTTAGTTTTTTTTCTAAAAATATCAATAAAATTTTATTTGTTGGATAAAAAAACTTGAAAATTTAATAGAAGGCTCCTAGTATATTGTTTCAAAGGCAGATGAAAAATATTAAAAATCGTTAGTCACAGTTTTTTAGATTCTGAGTGGAACGATGAATGTATTGATTTTACAATGATGTGTGTTTTTTTTTTAATTTTTAATTTTTTTTTGTGTCTGTCATCACCTTTTAGGACAGTAAAAGTGCTTGGATTTTCTTCAACAGTACCTTTTATGATAGGAAAATGAATCTATAGTTGGTACTTTGGGGGGTCAAAAGTAAAATTTTTTCAGTAGTTTTCAAAAGCGCCGTGAAAAACAAAAGAAAAATTAAGGAAAAACGAGAATTCTCACGCAAAATCTGTTTTCGAGAAAATTGATTTTGGTTTTTGGTACAACTCTAAAATAAATGACCACAGGTACATAAAATTTTGACTGAATGTTTATATTAGCATTTTCTATATACCATAACATTTTTCAAATATTTTGAGCTGTTTACGGACATTTTCAGTTTCCATTTTTTTTAGTTTTTATTTCTATAATTATCAATAAAAATGTATTTGTTGTTTAAAAAATCTTGAAAATTTAATAGAAGGTTCCTATTACATTGTTTCAAAGGCAGACGAAAAAAATTAAAAATCCATAGTCACAATTTTTTTTATAAGCATCTAAAGTTCAAATATTGACAAAATACGTAAAAATGACGAAAATTTGCAAATTATTTTTAGTTAGAAATTCATGATAAATTTTCTTTTTAAATCAAAGATTTAAAAATGCAATACAAGATTCCTCATAAGTTTGTCTACCTTTTTAAAAAAAAAATGTCTGCAAGCAAGTCAAATTAAATTTTTATGAGCGTTTGAAATTCATATTTTTACAACATTCGATATTCACTGGATTTCTCACGTAAAGATTTTCTTATTTTGTTGTAATTAAAAAACGAATGACTGTAGGTACTTGAAAATTTCACTGAATGTTTATATTAGTATTTTCTATATACGATGAAATTTTAAAAATAATTTGACTCTTTTTGAGCTGTTTACGGACATGGTCAGTTTTCAATTTTTTTAGTTTTTTTTTTCTATAAATATCAATAAAGTTTTATCTGTTGAGCCAAAAAGTGTAAAAATTTAATACAAGGCGCCTGATATATTTTTACAATAGCAGTTGAAAAATATTAAAAATACATAGGCACAATTTTTTTTTATAAGCATTTAAAGATTGAATTATGACAAAATTTAATAATTATTTCGTAGTTAAAAATGTATAAAATGTTCAACTTTTATATCTAAGGATTAAAAATTTAAAACAAGATTCCACGTAAGTAGTTAATTCTGTTTACCAAAAAATCTAAAAAATACATTTACACAGTTTATTTTTATAGTCATTTTAAAGTACAAATTTTGACGAAATTACATATTAAAAACCTAGAATAACTATTTTAGTTATTTTGTTGTGATTGTATAATATTACTCTTGGGTATACTTGAAACTTCTAAAGTATACTATTATATATCTATGATAGTATCACGGTTTGTTGTTGATGTATAACGCGTTATAAGTACCTAATAGATATTATGATATGATTAATTGGGAATTTATTATAGGTACCTATTATAGGTCAATTGTTTTTAAATACTATAGACTATAATATAATATTATGTCTTATACCTAAATTGACATACCGTCTCCGCTTGCAGAATCGTTTTTCTTATACAATGATATTATATCATTGAATTCAAATTTAATACCATCCATTATACAGTGACCCACTTGTAACCTACTGTACAGCAGAGCGAAATCCACTTACCCACCTTTTTTGTAAATGTACCTATAATTTTTTTTTTAAATTTTAACATATAACTTTTCTCCAACACTAATTGTAACTGTTAAGTTAGTAAGTACTTTTAAAAAAAGCAAAACTTGTAATGTAACTTAGTTATAAGTTAACTAAACTTTAACTTTTAAACTCGTTAATGCCCAGCCTTGAGTAGGTATATGTAGATTTAGTTACCAAATAATATGTGCGATTTATTTTTGGAAAAAATAAGTTCAACAAACTGTAGAAGGTAGAACTAATATAAAAATATATAATAACAGTATTAACTAATATAATATAATAAAATATCCTAAGCAATATATATACTGAGAGACCAGAGTCCGCTCTGATTCGTTTTTAAAGGTATTTTTTTACTGTCCATAAATATGCATTTTTAGAATATACTCATGAATAAAATAAAAACGCGAATATTCGTAAAAAAATAGTTCTGTTATCTCTTCTAAAACCTCAGAATTGATTAAATTGGAATAATATCTCACCTAATATTGAAGTTCTACGCGAGTACGTGACTATGGATGATTTGTTCGAAGGTTTTTTTGATATAAATCAAATCATAAATGTTAACTCTAAATGATAATATTATCATCACACCTACTCATACTTATTTCGTAAAACTTTTACATGTTGTCACTTGTCAGGTACCTATTGATATAGGGCAAAAGTAATGCGCAAGCACAAAGCTGCTCCTCACCCCGTCGGCCCATGGGTTAATTTATATAGATGGGTGAAAACTGGTCGATACCATTTAAATTTGGTTATTAAAAAACGAAAACCATTTTAAACGTTCATTGGACATTTGTTAAGTCCGCTTAATCTTGTATTACAATTCATACTATTGAAAAAGAAAAAAAAAGATTAAAAATATGATTAATATACCTACGTAATTAAAATATATTCACTCGGGCAAGGGGTCGTATCAAACCCCTCGCGGCCTCACGTGCGAGCGTGGGGATCTGTTATGTCACGTTCGACGATCGTGCAAAATCGTACAACACTGCAATGTATTTATGCGGACGGATTTATATATGATTAATATTTTGTATGTACATATACAGAGCGCCGGTCCAGCTTGGTAGTCCGCTCGAAAAAACGAGGAAAACTCCACCACAGTGATCCATTAGCCTATACATAACTTAACCTCTCTGTTCGCCCTGCCACGTACGTGCAACACGATGTATAATGCGAATAATGTACAATACGTGTTTTGTTTTAGGTATACGTGTGCCGCCGACGAAACGTGACATCGGCCGCGTACGACACACGTTGTCTGGTCGCCCGAATCGGAGTAGTGTCCCGGCTCGAGGCGGTCATTTGTATTTATCGTTGTCTGCTACAAAACCCTCTATAATATTATGTCTCCTCGCGCACTCAATCTGCAGTATACAGCATAATTATTTTATCGAAAACACTCATTATGTAAGAACATGAATACTTTTTAAAAGAATCGCCTTCTAATACGCCTCATTCATTCTCTCTCTCTCACACACACGCACACACGCTTTATATATAATATATGGTTTGCGGTCAGATTCGTGTCGCGTCGACTTCCGTGGCCGGGCCCGATCGCCGTCAAAAGTAAATATAAGCGGCGCGCCGCCGCCGGTCGTCGCGGAGCGAGCCATAAAAGCGCGCGTTTAATCAATACCGCGCGCCGCGATGGTGCGAGCTGCCTCTTCGCGCGTTACAGACGCTGCTGCCAGTCAGCATTCATTGACTCTTCTTTTTTACGCTACTCTTCAATCCCCGTGGCCATGTGTTGGTTCTACTACGTACCCATCCTTGGCCATTTTCTGCACGGACGCTAGGGAAAGTGGGGTCCCCAGTGTCGCTTTTAATGAAGTGGCCCTAAATTCAATTTTTTTTTTAGTATTTTACACTCATCGTTGGAAACAAAATTTGCTGTCGATGAATTGTCAATTATTATAGAGAAGATTGTAACATATTTCTATACAGTAGCTAAAACTTTAAAAGTGTTTAGTTTTAATTTTTTTTCAATATATTATTTACCTACACATTTTATGTACCTACTGTACCTACTATATTAATTAATATACGTATACTAGGTACTTAAACATATTATTAAAATGTAAACATTTTTTTTTGTTGGAAGAATTTTTGACTTTATGATAATAGGTTTTTACCACTGTTGACTACGTGAAAAAAATTAGGTACTGTATGGAGCTATACGTCACTAACTATATGGTATTTGTAGAATAATAGTTCGATAACACATTAATACTGATCTCATATAGTAGATAAAATACAATATACCTAATCGTATTTTTATGTTATATTTTTCAACATTGTGGCCTTGGTAATTTAGTTTTATTATGATTATATTAGTTAAGTACGAATCGAAACTTCGTGCGTTCTTTTATATTAAAGTCCACTGCCGTTCGTGGTCACGATAAACTGAAATAATAATCATCCTCTGAGAAAGGGTAGTAGGTTTGGTGACACAATAATGCGCATGTGACTATATAGGTTTCATCGAGCAGGGGGAGGGGTTGATAAGGGCCGAGATCGGGGGGGGGGGGGGGCCTCGTTTATTTATAGGTACGAGTGACGTAAAAGGGAACTCGAATACTGCAACGCACCCTCCCTTATTTCCATGCCACCGTTACCATCGCGTTGTCAGCGTGCTCGAGATTATTAATTAACAAACCGTTGCACATATTTTAATTATAGAAAACTGCGCATTCAACACTAATTGCTTATTAATTCACACGTATATTAGTATATATTATTATACAGGTTGTATAGACGTTTAGTGTAGGTACCTATACCTACATCATAAGGAATATAATATTATGTTAACTGTATAATAATATAGAAATTAAAGCACATGGTTTTTAAGTGGACCAACATGGAATACTGGTTAAACATACTGCGGTTGAGTATATAGCTCCCAATTGATTTCACCGAAATTTGCTTAAAATATTTTTGCGTTTAATATTTAAGTTTAAATAAAATAGTATTTCTCTTTTAATAATTTTGATATCGGTGGGGAGGGAAGGTGGTGAGGTGACTATAAATGTATATTAAAATACCGTTTATATAATAATATAGCAATTTTCAATATCACAGTGTCAGTCCCTATTTTTGCAATCGTAACTAAAAGTGTATATGTGCATTACGAATTTACAACGTAGAAATAGGGTATGTATTATTCTACAAGTTTTACAGTATTTCATAGTTTAAAAAAAAATGTATACGTAGTGTAATAATTCTTTACTATACGTGCAATAGGTACCAAATTTTGTACAAAAAATATGTGGAGTCTAAAACCGATTTGTCTGTATTTTTTTAGCGTCTAACGCCTGTCAAGGTATATTTATGTATAGCTGCAGGTATGAAACTACTTATAAGTTATAATAAATAATATGATAATATATAAATTAAATTTATAGAACTAAATATTACAATTGATAATAATTGGATATTAAATGTTGTAGATAGGTACTACACACATTGACATTGGGTCGTGTAATATACAGCTGCAGTGTTGCAGTTTTATTACTTGATATACCGTAAAGTATGATCGGAAATATTATTTTCAATTATAGAAGTTTTTATTGTAAATGTTTATTATGCTTTAAAGTTGAGTAATGAGTATACAAGCAATCGTAGGTAGATTTTGCAGAATATTTTAAGAAAGGTGTTAAAAAGCTAAATAATGCGTAAATAACTTAAAACATGCAGAAATATGACATAATATGCAAAATACAATTTTGGATTTAGACTCTTTATAATATTTCAAATAAAATCTTTATTTGACGCTGCCATTTATTTAAATCATTAAAATCTATCAATCAAGCTACCTATCAAAAAAAAAAACATGTAAATGCTAGGAGACTAATATAGCGGTAATCATAATATATAATATACAGTGGCTATAGTTATGAGATATTTAAATGTTTGAATAGGAGATTTCCTAATTGTATTAATATCGTATATTATACATATTAATTATATTAAACTACTATTTTTTCTCAAATTCTAGTGTAATTTATATCGAATTAAATTATCGTAGATATGTTGTAAACTTGTAAACTGTAATAGCAGGTACCATATTATACAAACTACGAATGCACTCATAGTTTTGAAATCAATGGTTTCTCAATAATTATTAACTTAGTTTATGATTATACATTCTATAAGCTTTGTAAAAAAAAATAATTTTTTAATATAATATTATTAATGTATAGCAAGTTTAATATTATCATCTTAATTGAGCTCAAACAAAAAAAAATGTACTGTTCTGATTAAATTGTGCAATTTATATAATTAAAAATTATTATTTTTTATTATTCGTGTCGTGTATTTTGAAAATGAATATTTCATAATATTAAGTAAAACTAATTATGTTTTTTGATACTGTTTAAAATGTTATCACTTAAATTAATTGTAGGCACCTACCTACATATTTTATAAAATGTGAAAATCATAAATATGATTAAATCAGTATAACTATGTAATGTCTTAATAAAATAAGTATTGTAAATGAATATTTTAATAATTATTTTTTAAAAGAGGCTTGTAAGTATTTTTGAGGTTGGTATTTAAATAAAACGTACTTAAAATCAAAACAATTAGAAACACATTTGTGTTGAATATAATACAATTTCCCATGGCATTTGAACGTCATTAAATTTTGGAAACAATGATGAAAACTCCATTACCGTACCACCCAAAAATATTTCAAACACCAGAGGACACTCAGTTTATTATAATATCATAATGATTATATTTTGAAATATAACAAATACAATTTTAAAATGTCACGTATATTTATAAATTATAAATTAATCAAATTAATATTAACAATAATTTGATAAAAAAAAATGTCAGTTCATTGTTTTACAGCTGTATAACACATTTACTCGTGATACGAAAATGTTCAATTCAAATATTAGAATATGCTCGATGGATAATATTATAATTTTTAGATAGTATTACTTACTTAATTTTTAATTTAGATCTATTAATTTTGTTTACAATATTTGCATATTTGCATTATACTGTATTAGAATTGAAATTATTTTTTTTAAGTTACCTATTATAAATTAAAAAACAAATTAAGGTAGGTACATAATAGATTTTAACAAAAGACGAACTTGAGAACAATTTTACTCTACACAATTTACAAGTGTAGAGACCAATATGTTATATTTTTTATTGCTTATCGATCACCAAAATATATATAATAACTCGTTGTTGTTTTTTTTCATTTAAAAACCCTGATAGGTCGGTGAAAGAAGGTCAAGAAGATATCTCTTGACTTACACTCGTATTTTTAACCCTACCTCCAGACCTCCTTCACTACTAACAATTTTGATTCTTGACTCTTTCTCTAAAAGCTTTAGGGTTACACTGTTCATGGTACAAATAATAAATAATAATGCCTACTACGTGACCTTTTTTGATATTAAACCTTTATAAGAAATTAATCTCAGATCTCATTTTAAAATCGTTTTTAAACCATACTTGATGTTTTCCATTTTGTTTACTCGAATTAAGATAATCATGTTTTTAGGTTCTTAAGAGAAATAAAAAAATTATTTACCTCGGGCTGATAATTTTTTCGTATTTATAATTTTTGCGGCGAATTCCAATCCTGTGTGCTTTTGAATGCATTTTCTTACAACAGAAAAATGCTCCTCTAAAAAAAAAAAAAAAAATACATTTATTTGAAGTTCATATCCATATAATATATAGTTCAATTATATTATATGAACAAGTAAACAATATAATATAAAGTATAATATTATTATTGCATGATAACTATTATCTATATCACTTATATGGCTATATAGATATTCAAAAAGATTAGGTACATAAATCATAACATGACCTATTTTCATCAAGTTCTCAAACTTTTTTGAAATTAAATATATTATCAAAATCGTTTACAGGAAGCATAAACAAAAATATAACTTTCATATTATTATATCCATACATAAAAACTTACAAGTTTTATGTTATAAGAACGACTACGGAGATTACACAATAATGTAATCTTCACCGTTTTTAATATAAAATTTTGAAAGCTCTAAATAATATAATAATATAATATAATATATTTATATGCGTTATAAAAATTCATAAAATACTTAATAGTTAATTTTCAGTTTTTATAGGTAGTGTAAACAACAATATACCTAATTCAGTTACACATATAGCAATTTTTCGTTTTATTTATTTTTTCAACCGAACAAGAATTATCGTAAGATACAAAACCTGACAAGGAAAATAAAACATTTATCATACGTCATATAATATTTGAAATATAATTGTTTTTTATTTAATGAATGACCACAGGTGAGAATGCACGAGAGGTACAAGTCTTCAGAGTATCTCGGTGTAATAAAAATTATTCTTTTAATTTAAATTTGATTTCTTATTATATCCATTTTAAATTAGCGAATCGAAGAATGTATTGATTTTACAATAATGAGTTTAAAAAGTGTCTTCAGACACTTTTTCTAGTAACAAAAATTCTCTTATCATCGACTTTGAAGGAGGTTCTGGTAACAAATTTCAGGATCTACTTGGTACTTTTGGGAAGACAAAATTAAAAATTCTCAGTACTATTAAAAATAATCGAGAAAAAAAAATACGAACATTTGTTAGGTAACCTTGCTTACTAAAAATTAGACCGTCTTCGCTCAGAATCCTTTTTCATTGTATACAATAATTTATCATTCAATTCAATTTAACACATCCATTACAGTGCCTTCTCAATGACGAGATATACTCGGAACCTAGAGACTGTAAAGTAATAGGTATATAGCAGAGTATCGGTTACCTACTTGACTGTTATTTCTTACTTTTTTATTTGATTTAATTTGATTTATTGTGTCAAAATTCTCACTTAAATACTTAATGTTTTTATAATATTGGTTATTACTTATTACAATATTATATACCTACTTATGGACCACAGTCGTTAGACTACTTAATAGTTTACTTATATACAATATTATATATTGGTCATTGGTGAATAATAAAAGAAAGAAGAAATATTTTAGGAAGATGTCTCTTGTATGCGTAGTTTTAGCCTAGGTTTGGATGTTTTTTCATATGATTGATATTCATTTGTATGATAATATTATACAAATGTTGAAATGGAAAACTCTTTTAGTTTTATTTATCGAGTATGCGTAAGTTAGAAGTGATCTTATATAAATAGAATTACCTATACAGAAAAATTGTATATTATAATATTATGCGTGCGTATAACGTATACCTTTAAAATTACATTTAATGAAATAAATAAACTTTACAATATCAAGTTTTGATATTTATTTACATGTATCGTGTGATAGCCTTTGAAAATGACTGTAATTTAATCAATCATTCGTATTCATCTGTTAAATAAATGTACAAAACAGTATTTTAGTATTTATACAATATATAAGCAAGAGAATATAATATAACTATACTAGATAAATTCAGGTATTATATAGGTATTATATTGTATGAGCTTGTTCGAGTCAGATGTTATACGGACATTTTCAAGTTATACTATGTAGTTTATTTACTGACTCGGAACTGTATTTTTGAATATATGGTAGCAAAATATACAGTTCGATGCTCTTTTGTAAATTATATGGAATTAGTGGCATGGACCGATTTGTCAACAGAGAGATCTAAGAGAGACAATAGAGAGAGAGAGAGAGAGAAATACACACACACTCGAACACATAAACTTTATTTAATACTATCAAGATAATATTATAATGTATGATATATATATCGGTGACTCGGTGTATGAAATCTGAAATTGTGGACAATGTATGGGTTATTATAATTAATATAAAGTTAATATTCAAAATCGTAGAATATCACATAGGTCATCAACTATACATCTGTTATCGAAACACCGAACACAGATGGACCGTTTAAAATTGAGGGATGTTCCAAATGCATTCCGTTTTTAGTTTTTACCTTTTTCATATCCCGAGTGCATTCGTAATCAATAAATTATATTATTGAATAGCCCGTCAGTCCGAAGGCAAGACTTTTAAGAGACATAACCAACGATGGACTATGATAAAACAAATGAATCGGTCATTTCAATAACGACATAAGTCACCGATTTTTCAATATTGACTTTTTGTCAAATTTGATAATAATACACGTGGTTACGTATTCTGTGTAAAAACTACATAGGTAAGACTAATATTTAATACACAATTTACTACGATAAGCTATAATCACATGCAATAACTACTCAAGTCATTGACTTGTGTAGTTTTTGCTGCCATTCAAAAAAGTTAAGTTGTTGTTTATTTTAGAAAAAATATGTATTTCATCTTGTGTAATATATTATTATAATAGTAATAAAACTACTAACACTTCGATGTTTATCTATTTCATTTTATTAATTTGACTTAGATTGTATATTATGAATATTCCCTGCAAAAACGACGCAAGTCAAATATGTTTTATCTCAATTTGATGCATTTTGATAAAAGTTGGACTATTTAAAACTATGGACTATCAATATCAGAAACCATAAAAATAAATTAGTAAATAGGTGTTAATGCAAAAAAAGTTGTATTTTTGGAGTAGTAAAGTTTTTTTTAGTTCCTGTAAAGTTTAAATTTAATGACTTATGTCGTTATTGAAATAACCGATTCAAATGTACAATTATATAAGTATTTTTTTACAACGATGACAGTGGCAACGGAAGGGAAACTGTATTTTATTTTCTTCGATAATAACTGGACGTGACTACGACTAATTTTGTTCAATAAGTGTGAGTAGTGATCTGATGTGCGAAAAGTATAGTGCCGTAAAGCATAATAGACTAGTAAACCTTTCTTAAAACCTAATTTATATAAAAAATAGTACACTCGCCCAAACTTAAAATATGTGAAAATGGGCGTAAGCCATACTTATAGTATCCAAATATTTTTTAAGAGAAAGCCGTTCTCTGAATGTACTAGAGACATTAAATATAAGGGTAATTTCGGAGGAATATTAGTCGGTGAACTCTTATAAAAAAGGGGTCTCGACCCATAAGTTTATAGTTTTTTTTTAATTTCAAACCCGTAGCTTATTAATAATATACCTTATGAAACCTAGATATCCAATAATCAAGAGTTATAGCGTCCAACGAGGCCACCTAACGATTTAAATTGTTGAATCCGCCACTGACCCACATTTACACGGATGTGATGAATTCGGTTTGCCCCACGCGATATTAATATATTATTATAATATTGTGCTAACGGGCTATGTATAAATAATATGATATAGCGGTGTACTATATAATATGGTCGACGGCGTTTAAAAATATAACGCCTAGACTCCTTCTGATGAGGAGACGGCACTACGGCAGACGGTGCCAAACGGCGAAAAAGAAACCAGCTGGCACATCGTATATTATATTAATATATAATATTATTCACATCATATACATTGTGTTGCTGTGCTGATGTAGGTAAGACTCGTTGATGGTAGTATGGTACTATATTATAGTACTATAGTACATTAGTATTGTAGGTACCTATATTATATAGAGCGCACACGCAACCGCGCTGTGCCTAAAAAACACTCTTTACTCACGCGTGCTTATCAAATCGGGGAGACACAAGTGCGTTGCCAGCAAGTAGGTAGTCGCTTCGTGTGACGTGACTTATGTATAATATAATATTATTATATATTATTATATTATAGACACGCATAATCGAATAATATGATATTATTTTATAATGTAGATGTAATAATTATCGCTGTAATTTATATTATAATACAATAGTCGTATAATGATAATATTGTACGTATATCGCACCACGCATTATTATTTGTACAGGATGTCTTGCCGTGTTCGTCCCTAACCTACATACTACTCGTCTATCCGTCACCTGGCTAAACTTGAAATGTACGTCATAACTACTGGAACACTATTATATATAATGGAAATTATTAATTCTACTTAAATATACATATTATTTATTATTTGCATAATTATTAGTTCAATATAATATAAATCAGCTATCGTCGCTGGTCATTATCTGTTAGGTTGGATTTATTAAAACTCTTACTTATTTATTTAAAATTATTGTTCAGTTTAAACGATTGACTCTATAATGAAGATTAAACAGTACATGGCGTCTGCTCGAAAACAATTGAACCCGCTGCACTGTGGTCCGTGGCGGGAAGGGGCTATAATATACGCTATCGTTGTAATTTGTATATTATACCTAAGTGTCAACATAAGGTGGTTAGCATAGGCAGAGATTTGATTAATTTTAGTGGATGATTTATCTTTCTTTAAAAAATAAGAAGTGGAGGCTTTGAAAAATGTTCAATAATTTTGGGGGCTAAACCCTCCCCCAAGCAACCCCCAATCACCATCTAAGGTGGTTGAATTTGACGGGGACGTATTTTAAGTTAGATGGTACCTACGTACAGAATAAGTACACATCCCCAAAAACTCGGGCAGTTGGGGGCATATAATATAATGAATAGGTACAAAATTCGTTTCCCGGTTCTAAGTATAGCCGTATTGGTATGACTTGGTGGCGATAACGATACGATGTTATTATAGCTACAACTATAGCAGGAAATCAATTAAACCTCTTTACTGGCTTTACCTGTATATTATTGGCTGCACACAGTATGTGTGTGAAAACTACAATATAATGTCTACAGTGGGTAATCAACGACACCTTTATGTAATTACTTATACTTATATAATGTAACGTATATACTCTTTACTATATCGAATCCTTACAATCGGCCTAATTAACAATTGTAAATCTCATTTCTCGTTCCTTCCCCCGCTGACGAAGACCTACCAATAGTCCTTGGAACGTGGCAGGAATATTATGTACACAATTTAACAAATGTGAATGTGTGTGTGTGTGTGTGTGTGTGTGTGTGTGTGTGTGTTTGCGCGCCCGCGTGTGCCTGAAAATTTATAAATGAAACGATTTACACTTTACGGGCTGTGCACTGTGCCACTGTCTCTTCACTGTGTGTCTGTATAATACACAATTATATTATGTTATACCCACCAGAGATCCGTTTAACATTCTTAATCAATTTGTATAATGTTTTCTTGTAAAGAAATCAGATTTGTTGCCTAATTTATGTTTAAATGACTTTTAAGGTTATAGGCCTTTAATTTGAATTTTTGTAAACATGTTGATTGTTGATACATAAACATCCAATGTAATAAAATAATATGGGCTTTGTTGTTTTTGAATCATAAACGTTACAAGCATTAATTGCAATTTAAGACATCATAAATAAAGTATTTTGTACTTTGTAGGTATGTCAATTTTTCTCGCATAGTAATATTTATCATAATATAGTTGTAGAAATCAATACTTTCATAGGTTTATTTTAAATACAAATCTTCAAACTTTGCTGATAAAAAATTAATTGAAAATTTTAAACTTTTATATAAGTACCTACGAACAGAATAAGTAAAAAACATGCATAGGTTAATTTACATGTTAATATTATAATAATATTATTTTATATTATAAAGAAATATTATGGAAAAAGTGTGAGACGTTTATTTTATTGAAATATAATTTTTAAAAAGGTTTATAATGTTCAATTTTAATACGTAAATTGTAAAGTGTTTTTACATTGACGTGTATAACTCAAATTATTTTCATAAAATATGAAATCCTAAATCATTAGGATTAGCTCTTATAGTTACTATTAGAACTAGCCTTATAAAATATAACGTCACCCTACTGTTTACTTTAAATGTAGTATTATTCATAACTCATAAGTATAATCGTAAATTACTTAACTAGTTAACTATAACTAATGGCCACAGATGTCAGGTTTATGCTTTGAGATCAATAACAACAAATTAAAAAAGGTGGGTAAGTGGATGTCGCTCTGTTGTACAGTAGGTTACAAATGGGTCACTGTATAATGGATAGTATTAAATTTGAATTCAATGATATAATATCACTGTATAAGAAAAACGATTCTGAGCGGAGACGGTATGTCAGCCTAGGTATAAGGTATCTTATATACTTATCTATGGTATTAAAAAAAAAATTGACTTATAATAGGTATCTATAATAAATTCCAAATTAATCATATCACAATATCCATTGGTACTTATAACGCGTTATACATCAACAACAAATCGTGGTACTATCATAGATATATAATAGTATACTTTAGAAGTTTCAATAATATACAATCACAACAAAATAACTAAAATAGTTATTCCAGGTTTTTTAATATGTGATTTCGTCCAAATTTGAGCTTCAAATGACTATAAAAATAAACTGTGCTTATGTATTTTTTAGATTTTTTGGTAACAGAATTAACTATTTACGTAGAACCTTGTTTTAAATTTTCAATCCTTACCTATAAAAGTTGAACATTTTATACATTTTTAACTACAAAATAACTATTTAATTTTGAATTTGATACATTTTGTCGAAATTCAAACTTTAAATGCTTATAAAAAAAATTGTGCCTATGTATTATTAATATTTTTCAACTGCTGTTGTAATAATACATCAGGAGCCTTGCATTAAATGTTTACACTTTTTTACCCATTAAATACAATATTATTGATATTTATAGAAAAAAAAACTAAAAAGATTGAAAACTTACAATGTCCGTGAACAGCTCAAAAAGAGTCAAAATTATTTTCAAAATTGAATGGTGTATAGAAAATGAAAATATAAACATTCAGTGAAATTTTCAAGTATCTACAGTCATTCGTATTTTAATTACGATAAAATAAGGAAATCGTTACATGAGAAATCGAGTGAATATAAAATGTTGTAAAAATATGAATTTAAAACGCTCATAAAAATTTAATTTGACTTTATTGTAGACATTTTTTTTCGATAAAGGTAGACAAACTTATGAGCAATATTGTATAACATTTTCAAATCTTAGATTTAAAAAGAAAAATTTTTATGAATTTCTAACTCAAAATAATTTGGAAATTTGCGTCATTTTTACGTATTTTGTCAATATTTGAACTTTAAATGCTTATAAAAAAAATTGTGAATATGGATTTTTAATATTTTTCATCTGCCTTTGAAACAATATATTAGGAGCCTTCTATTAAATTTTCAAGCTTTTTTATCCAACAAATAAAATTTTATTGATATTTTTAGAAAAAAAACTAAAAAAAAATGGAAAATGAAAATGTCCGTAAAGAGCTCAAAATAAATCAAAATATTTTGAAAATGTTATGGTGTATAGAAAATGCTAAGATAAACATTCAGTCAAAATTTCATATATCTACGGTCATTTGTTTTAAAGTTACACCAAAAACCAAAATCGATTTTCTCGAAAACAGATTTTGCGTAAAAATTCCCGTTTTTCCTTAATTTTTCTTTTGTTTTTCACGGCGCGTTTGAAAACTATTGGAAAAAATTTACTTTTGACCCCCCAAAGTACCAACTAGATTCACTTTCCTATCAGAAAAGGTATTAGGAGACCTCTATTAAATTTTCAAGCTTTTGTACCCAACAAATAAAGTTTTATTGATATTTATAGAATAAAAAATTAAAAAAATTTTAAATTGAAAATGTTCCTAAACAGCTCAAAATAAGTCAAAATATTTTTAAAAAGGCATGGTGCAGGTATAAATAATGCTAAAATTTATATAGTTAAACATTTAGTCAAAATTTCACGTATCTACAGTCATTTGTTTTAGAGTCACACCAAAAACCAAAATCGATTTTCGTGAAAATGCTCGTTTTTCCTTAATTTTTCATTTGTTTTTCACAGCGCTTTTGAAAACTACTCGAAAATTTTTACTTTTGACCACCCAAAGTTCCAACTAGATTCACTTTCCTATCAGAAAAGATACTCTTGAAGTAAATCCTAGCATTTTTACTGTCCAAAAGGTGATGACAGACAAAAAAAAAATAAAAAAAAAACACACATCATTGTAAAATCAATACATTCATCGTTCACTCAGAATCTAAAACACTGATTCAAATTGTGTCAAATTGTGCACGATTACAATACTTGTCCAAATATATAATAATTCAGTTACAATCAGTGATAAATGATAATGCGAATACCAAGTCATACGCATACGCCCGTATAAATATAATAATATAATATTATTATTAATAGTCACAACAATTTTACACTATTTATAATCAATATTACATATTTGTATATAGACAGCTATTAAATTCGTAGAATGATAATGATAATTACATAATTTTAATAATTATTGATAACTTAAAAAAAATACAGTTCCTGATTTGAAAAAAAGATGTTTATTTCGGATATCTATTTTATATTTACTCTATGCGAATAATAATAATATAAATAGGTAGAAAATTAGGGGCCCCCAATTACCATAATTAAGCCGGGGCCCCGTCCGCAATTGCGGACTAGCGGTCCGGGCCAGTCCGATCCTGTATGTGACAAATATAAATCCCTCGGCGCCAGCAGTCCAGCTCACCTTTCCAGAGGCTTGAACACACTAAATTTCAACGCTATAGTAAGCCAAAAATGTGCGAATGCCGTATTGCGACAAAATAAAAACTCGAAATTAAAACTTATTCAACATAAAATTCGATATTTATTTATTTTTATTAAAACGTGTTTTATCACTTTTATCCATGTATAAATAACGAAAAATGTGCAGTTTTCGCAGTACTGATCTATGTAAATTGAACCGGTTTTAGCGTGTTCTCGCTTGCGATGTGTATTAGGCCGATAGGGGACACCACAATAAAAAAAACGCGCCTCGTGTAATACACTAATACCTCATGCTTTTAAACAAAATGGAGTATGTGATATGATGTCGTTTAACAAGTAAAGGTGATGTGGAAACTTACGTGACGCTGAAGTTAACCTTTATCCCGCGTACATTGAAGTAATATAGACAACATAAATAATAATAAGATAATACACCTGTATAACATATAAGACCGCGGTAGAGATTAAAAAAATATAGTTTTGGAGCTATACATATCACAGGTGGTTTAAGCCCAAATTTACGAAACCTTGGGGCTGGTGAAATTTTCGGACCCTTCGAAACAAAATCACATTTAAAAATAATTGTTTTCTAAAAATCCGTGAGGAATCGAGTTTGATAATAAGTCAATTCACTCTAATATCAAAACTATCAGTACGTTATTTTGAAACAAGTGAATGAAAATTTGTCATTTGTCTATATGTCTTACGTGTAAGACGGAGACAACACATTCATGTGTATCGGGTATAGTGTTCTCTGCTTGATGTGTGGAAACCTACATATTTTTTTCTCAGTACGCAACTGCTTGAATATTGTGTAACTTTTAACATGAATAAAATAGAATTGTAATGCCACCGTAAACGTTATAGTATAGCCAGTATAGGATTTCGCTTTTCTCGTCTGACCATATTATTATTGTAGGGTCTGCCCGCGGGCGTATGCTATGGTATTATAATGTTATTTGGTTAGGTATGTATGACTATACGAGTCCCGTGTTTGAGGCGGTGCTTTCCTGAAGAGGGGAGGTTTCTTTTTTTGCCGACACATTGCGTCGTTGTTGTCACGTTTGTCGTTTTGTTCGCATCGGTTGGCGTGGGGGAAGCGCATGCTCGTGGAAATCCGGTAGTTATGAGGAATTCAGGAGTTGCAACTGGTGTGCACACAGCGCGTAAGTAAACTTTTTTTTTACGAATGATCGTCATTGTCTTAGATATACAGGTTTTTATCCTTTTAGTAACTTTAGTGTTAATAATTACTTCTTACTTTACAAACAGAGATCTCACGATGAACAATAAGATTTGCTAAGAAAATGTATTGATGTCTGAGACCTGAGTGCCAAGAAGTGTACGAACTACGAAGCGATGATAGTCACCCGCTTAAATTCCGATTGCACACCCAAAATACATTTTTGTCTTTTTATAATAGATAGATTGTAAATAATTAACTAGTTACTTTCGACAGATTGTGTAAGGGGGTGGCTGTTATTGTAAGGATGGTGGCATGTTGTACATGTGTGTGGTGGTCCAGTGGCGTAGCGAAGGCTATTTTTAGAGGACCGCGGACCTCAACCAAAATTGCAGATGGGTACGGGGAGGTCGGATGCGTAAGCAAGTTTGAGATAATAATAACTAATAGAGTACTAATAAAATGTATTACATTAATTGTCGTATCATCCGTAAGAGTGACACGCGATTGATCATTAGACCATTTAGACCTAAAATGCCTTATTATTACTTTCGTATACACTATAAGAACTAAGTTAATGACTGCCTTTAAAATAAATTAGATTAGCGCTGCTAGATTTGTTGAGGTACGCGCTTGTCGTTGTCGGTTTTGCGTTCGTTCGTTCTGAATTAGAATACCTGCATACTTTAAGAGTAACCTCATTGACCATAAGTACGTATACCTATCGTAGTACCTATCTTAGCACTATGTTCCTTTTAAAAAGTAAAAACGTAAAATGGCTGAAATAATACTCAACAAACACAGTTTTTTCAAACACCATTGTTGGGACAAAACAAACATAAAATATTTCACCTACCTGTACTACGATCGTTAATCATTCGCGTACAATCGTCGTATTTAAGCTCTTGCCGAGTTTCACGACAACAGAGGGACGCCGTGTAATATATACTTAGAACAATTTTGATGTCATCTCATGACACATTGCTTCGCTGTCCTAGCCTATTTTAATTACCAACTTACTTACCTACTAAAATATATTTATATTCTTTAGTCTGATCGAGAGCGATTGAGTGCAACGGAGACAAACAATGAAAAATAATTATTGAACTCTACTCTACATACCTATATAATTATTACTCTACTAAATCATGCGGCTGTGGTGGTAGGTAAAGAAAATTGCTGAGCCTCAAAAAAAATAAATGGTCTACACGCTACTGTGTGGAGGTGTGAGGAGATTTTGTTGAGTAGGTTTCATCTGGAGGGATTTTAATAATTTAGAATTTAAATCTAAATTACCTTAACGATTAATTATTTTTAATACAAATATACGATATGGTTTGATAAATTTATATATTTAACTAACTAAAACAATGTACAAAACCATAATAATGCACGTAAAGCCATATTACAATTGGTATATTTTATGTATTATAATAATGCTTATTTGATAATATTATTATTGTATGAATATATTATACTATATTATAGTGACTAGAAATTGAATTAAACAATATTATTGTACCTATTTATGTATAGCCGTATAGGTAATATGTATATTATTTACGCATTAATATGAATATAAATAATAAATTATTGTTAGAAGTACAGTTATAAATCTTTCAAAAACAGCAAGTACAGCAAAAAGCTTACATATTTGTACAACATTTTGCTAACTTGCATGTTTTATCATTGATAATCACAGAGACAATGTCTGAACTACTTACTATAATACTTGCATTTGCTTTAAATGTTCGGAATTCGCTAATATATTCCTGAAAATGCATTAATACGTAATTGTACAGCTATATAATATAATAAAAAAAGACAATAATACCTATACATTAACAATTTGAGTTTAAATTAACATAATAAAAATAATATATACACTAATATAAACTTAAAATCGTTGCAGTGGATATTTATTTAAAATTAAGTAATAATTATAATGTAAAATTAACATGTCGTGTAAGTTATTAAATTTAACGAGTATTACAATATACACAAATAATTAATATTTTTACAAATCTATTTTAAAAATAAATAAATAACTTATAAGGATATACAGCGTCATTGTGTCATAAAATATAAGTAATAACACATGCGAGATGTGTGTGTGTGTTTATATATATAGCTTATATCAATATTACACTATTAGTATAATATATAGCATGGGGTTTGTGACTTTTTGTCAAATTTTCAGGAACACGAAACTTATAAGTAAAAAAGCTCAGTGATTAAATCAATAGTTATTACTTATTAGTTACAAACACTTTTCATTATTATACTACACAAACATATAAGTGTCATATCATATTTTTTTTATTATAAAATAATACGAACATTCTCAGTTCAAATATTTAACTTAGGTAGGTACCTACTATATTATATTGTATTATACTATTATATGTGTAATATATATAAACTATGTTACGTCAGATTTTCATAACACACATTATTATAAATGTAAAAAGCATATTATAGGTAACAAATTATGATATTTTTAGCCGTCCAGGTGTTCAATATTAACAATAAAAAAACAAATTTAAATGATTATCATTATTTGATTTAGAGAAATGCTTTTAAAATATCAAAACGCATCTTAAAAATATATATGCATCATTCTGGGTTAACGAAAAAAAACCAGCTCTTCAAGAGATGTACAAAAAAGACAAACAATCATTTATTCAGTCGATAGAATTTACTCAAGCAACTTCTAAGTCTGAAGAATCGGGATCTTCTTCGAGTTCTTCTTCGTCCTGCACGTGCAGATGGACTAACCGCATGGGATCACCCCCCCCTAGCCGCGGCTGCCGCCACTGCAGCTGCTAGCCCATTAGACACTCCAGGCTGTTCCACTAGATGATGTTGCATTTTCCTCAGTCTATCTTGTTCTTCGCGTCTTTGCTTTCTCCACTTTGCCCGACGATTTTTAAACCACACCTAAGGACACAAGACAGAACAAATTAATTTTAATATAATGCAACAAGGACTTAAAGTACCTAGTGTGAACAAATTCTAATATACCATATGGTTTCCATGAATTAATATGGAGTATTATTGATAAAGTCACAATGAGTTATTTCCAAAATGTAATTGATAAGAACATTTTATTTTTTATTTTTTTATAGCTTTATTGTAATTTTTTCATTTGGTATAATAACCCTCATTTTGGTTATATATGTATTTGTGGATTTGGGACCTTCAGAGTAACGATGTTTCCGTAAGTATCGATTATGAAAATAAAATTCATAAAGAACAGAATAATTACAATTTTGTTTGAAACTGTTTAACAGCATCCACAACAAAATATTTTAAATCTCCGTTGTTTTCAGGGATTTTTCTACTTGAATCAAATTAAAAATAGGTATCAAAATTAAAATTAAAATTTTTGAATTCTTAAGATATAAATTTACGCAGTTGTTATTATTTATTAAATATAAATAGATACTTATTTAATTTATTATAAGTTTTATAAATATATGTACCTAAAACGTGTAAATACTAAATAGGTACCGTCTACATTTTAGATACTGAGCGGGGCGAGGATGCTAGTGGTTGTACAATGGTGTTTATTTATTTATTTTTTTTATGTCATGTATACAAAATTTCTACCAGAAGAAGTGTTTCGATTTCAACATATAGTAGGTACCTTATCTTTTAGCAAATTGGATCAAGATGGTACTTTAAAGAGGTCATTTTTATCAATAATTATTTAAAGCTACGGGCAAGGTGGATATATATCCACCTTGGCTACGGGAAAAACCACCGAAAAATTATGAAAAAACGTTAAAAATGGGATTTTAATTTCTAACGCTTTGGTTATCACCATAGAAACGAATAAAAAATGATAATATTATAATATTAATTCAACTTACATGATATAATAAATAATAACAATATAAAATATCCAGACTAACAAACCGTCTCCGCTCAGAATCGCTTTTCTTATACAATGATATTATATATCATTGAATTCAAGTCTAATACAATCCATTATACAATGACCCACTTGTAACATACTGTACAGCAGAGCGACATCCACTTACCTGCTTTTTTATACTTGTATATTATTCATGAAACACGTCTTCAGTTTAAAGATATTACTTATTTTCTTATTTTATTTTATTATGTACCAAATGTGGGATATAAATATGAAGACTAAATAAGTTTATGTTTATGAATGGGTTAATATAGTTATAAATAGGTATAATGTAACGATTGAGTGTTCGACACAAAGAAAATGCAGAAAAACTGTAAAAAAAGGCTTCGTAATTTAATTAAAATGTTTTATTTCTATTACGTAAAAAATGATGTTGTATGTTTTTTGTTTGAATTCCAATAATAAGTAATACTTTTTAATAAACTGTGATTCAAATAAGAAATAAATTCACGTTACACAAAGGTGCGCTAAAGGAAGACATTTTATTTTAAGACAACGAATCGTATATATATATATATATATACATATTTATGTAAATATGTATATAATAAATTACCCTTATACCTTTATTTAATAGCAATTAGGTTATTGTTTTTCATTTTGGAACTATTTAATATTTATATGTTTAATCAATAGAATAAGAATAAATAAATGTTGGTGTTCGCAAACGTAGAAAAATACATTTTAATAATCTCAGAAATACGTTTTTACATACCTACCTCTA
>NC_042495.1:63479959-63480681 GCF_005508785.2 Acyrthosiphon pisum
TTAAATACTTAGGTATAAAACATTTATTGATACGTGCATATTTTTTTTATTTATTTTTTTGGGGAGAGTGGTTATTTTAAGTTGGTATTTGTATATAATATAATTAATCAGTGCATCCAAAGCAAGTGAAAATCGTGCAACGTTGCTATTTATTTAGGTACTTATAACCATGACATCTAATAATAATATTCTATAGTGGCTCATGATAATGAAAATTGTGAAATCCCAATCGAAAAGATAAATTTATTTATTTCTGTGTTAGTTGCATCAGCTCGTGAGTAGTGAGTACTGAGTACTACTAACTACTAAGTATAGTTATGAAATTTAATATAACTATTTCAAGAAAAAAAAACCTTGTTTAGTTACCTATTCGTTATTTCAAAAATCACGTGAGTGGAAATGTTGTTTCTAAAGGCAATAAGTGAACGTTGTGTTAAAAAAAAACTGTAATGTATATTATACCAAAACCAAAATTAATGATAATATACAGATATTAGATAGGTATACTAGATAACATATGTGTAGACAGTCTACACAGTGTAGTATTTATTATTTATTTTGATTTTATATGAAAACAACCCGTGACAAAGATTTCTATTTCGCTTTTATAATATAGATATACCTGATCATTGTATTAATTATTATGATGGATTTTATAAAAAATAATAATAAATAGTTAGCGTGGATTAAACATAATAATCGTATTATTTCAGAAATGATTA
>NC_042495.1:63480731-63481707 GCF_005508785.2 Acyrthosiphon pisum
ATTGTTCTTGCTATGGGAGCATTTATGTATACATTATGTTAATTTTGTGTTAGATACTTTTTTTTATGCCTATTAAATACACATTAAATATTTAATATAACTGTTTTATTTATTAGTTGTAAATGGGTATGAACACTTTAACAAAAGATAGACATTATTAAATAGTACAATTCGAATCTGACTGATTAAAATAATTATACACAATACAAATTATTTTAAAATAACAAAAAAAATAAAATATAATAAAATAAAACAAAAACATTTAAACAAAAGCAATTAAATTTAATATAAAACAATAAGTAATAAATGATGTATTGAAATTTGTTAAGGCATTATACACATTCCTTTTAAAAACTTCAAGATACATAAAAAAAAAATCAACAAAGTTTGATAATTTATTTGCCAACTTTAATACACGTGGAAAATATGATGATGAGCAATAATTAGTGGTAAAAAATGGAACAAAAAAATAATTTATTTAACCTGAAAATGATCTGACTTGTGTGAAGGCCAACCATTGAGATAGTAACTCAGGGCAATCTATGATACCATTTAGCAAATCATATAAAAACATTAGATCACTAACTTCTCTTCTAAGATCCAAAGATGTAATTCCTAGCTGAGTAGATTGCAGAATATATGAATCTCTAGAATCTAGAGTCTAGATAGTTCAATATTTAATTTAAAACATATAGATTTGGTATATTTATATTGGACATTTTCTAATAGATTAATAGAGGCAGCATAATAGGGGGACCAAACTAAAGAGCCAAACTCTAGCTTAGATCTAACGAGAGAGAAATTTAACAGTTTTAAAGTTTTAATGTTTTTGAAGTATTTCTATTTACAAAACCTAAATTTCTAAAAGCTTTAGTAACTGTTAAGTTAATATGTCGAGAAAAGGATAGATTATCCTCATAAATTATTCCAAAATACTTTGTAATTAATGTAACAAGTCATAAAATATTATTATTAT
>NC_042495.1:63481807-63488428 GCF_005508785.2 Acyrthosiphon pisum
ATAATTGAGGCGCATAGAACAGTTAGTGGTTTTATACAGGACAGGTACATAATTGAAGTATTGATTATTTTTCAATATTTTTTTTTCCCCTAAAATCTACTCTAGTCTCTAAGGAAAATAAACTCACTTTTAATATTTAATTTCTTGCCTTCTAAACTATCTATAAAGCACTAACCCAATTAACATTGGTTAAGTGTTAAATGTTTTAATGTGGGTTAGGCCACTCAAATTTTGAAAAATATTTAGGTGTATAGAGTTGTTTACGGACATTTTTAGTGTTTTCAATTAGTTTAGGTTTTTTAATTTTTTTCTATAAATATCAATAAAATTTTATTTGTTGGGTAAAAATCTTGAAAATTTAATAGAAGGCTCCAAATACATATTTTCAAAGGCAGATGAAAAATATTAAAAATCTGTAGTCACAATTTTTTTTCTAAACATTTAAAGTTCAAATGTTTTAACTTTTTAGTTAACATTATTATATGTGTAAAAAAGTTAATAAGTATTTAGTGTGTAAACTGTAAAGTATGTTTGTAATTTTAATTCCATTTATTTGAAAACAAATGTAGGGAATGATAGGTATATTATTTTCAGTCTTGGTCTATGATTGGGCATAATTTTAATATTTTCCCCGGGAGTAAAAAATCTTAGTTCCGCCTCTGTTTATACATCGATAAAACATATTTTAATATAAATAAATAAATAAATATCGAATTTAACGTTATAATAAGATTTTAATTTCAAATTTTTAATTTTGTCGCAATACGACATTCGCATATTTTCGGCTTACTATATAGCGTTGAATTGTAGTGTGTTCCAGGCTTCCAGCCTCTGGAAAGGTGAGATGGGCTACTGGCGCGGAGGGATTTATATTTGTCACATAGCATTATAAGTACAAGAGGAGTAAAGAAACAGTAATTTTAAATTATAATAATGATATCCCCCCGATCTTTATTTAAAATTCAACACTGCCCTAATATTATAAATTTATAACTATAACTATATGTTATCAGTGGGTGTTAACCTACTATTATTATTATATTTATCATATTTTTATTATTTTATTATATACCTATATTATTATTTATAGAGTTTACCAAAATATTATTTCTAAGTCTCCCACCATAGTGCACTCACTATTCCTATTGAGCCTCTTTATTCAAACTGTTCTAAGTGTCGTGATACTCATTCATAAAAATGTTTTTACGGTCCTGGAACAAAGTGTTTATTTTGAGTGTGTGACGCCGACCGGCGATAGTGGATGATGTGTTTGGCGTGGAGTTGAAATGATGAGGGGACGATAATATTAAATAAAGACATTTTACAAAATTCTTAATACATAAAAATATAAAATCATCTTACTTGGTTTAGGCATCTATAATTTAGCTTACTTATGCAGTTATTCGCCTACCTACCAAGACTTACATCAAAATAATTCCTTATCGTCATTTGGACTTAATAACTTTTCTATAAAGCTTGACGGGTGTAGAAACATTGTAGGTGCATAAAAATATTTCAGATCTGTGGCAGAGGCCTGAGAGATATAATCCTTCATAAAAAATTGCATTTATTTTTGATGTGCGTGCGTCTATGAACCTAAAATGTGCAATTATTTTATGTTGAAAATAAAAAGAAATTTTACTTTACAAACGTAAAGAAACTTAAAAAAGTTAAAAAGAATATAAGAATACTTTTAGAAAATAAAAATTATAACAGTAATCGGAAAAATATAAATATTATTAACGAAAGTAAAAACCTATGTATTATATTATACAAATGTATTTTGATCAAAATTAAAACGGTAATACCATTAATAAGAAAATTAATAACTAGGCAGCATACAATTTAGCAAGCATATTTATTATTTATAATAATAATAAATATGAATAACTTGTTTGTGTACAGACGTACAGTGTACGTTTGTTTATATTGTGTTTGTGGCCAACACACGATACAACAAATGAATACCAAGTAGGTATAGCTCATGTACCTAGTATTTAAAAATAAATAAAACTACTTAAATAAAATTGTAAATTAACGATCTAAGTCTTCCAGTTTAAAGCTATTCTAATAAATTCTAGTTCAAATAAGTCAGAGGTAAAAAGTACCTACTCAACCAAATAAAAATAATTGTAATGGCATTATTGATTAGGATATATAATTTAGATAGGAGAGGAGGACTACGTCGTTCAGAAGTCTGAACTATCAGTGATTTAAATAAATACAATTTACTGGCCAAAAAATTATGTAATAATCATTAGTCACAATTTAGTATTTACTGTTACTGTTTTACAAAAATATTAAAAATATAGGTAGTAAATAAATATTAAATATACATTTAAATTATTGTTAATAGATATATATATATACTGTGCTAAGGGGAAATTATACAGGAAATCTTTATGATTTGTGCACCCCTAAAAATATTGGTCTAGTTGTGCCTATGTCTATTAGACTAATAAATTTAAAAAGTATTTTAAAATAGATTAATAATATATACGCGGTATCTGGGTATAGTGGATATAATCTGTCGTCACTGCAGACGAGTTTATAAGTATTGTTATTTGTTAAATGTATTTACGGAACGTGCTTTTCTCCCTTGGGCATATTTCCCCCTGTATATCCACGGGTAGTTAAAACTCAATAGGTAGGTACTGAGCTTAGGATTAGATTTTCGCTTAATATCGTACGATAAATAGAAGGGACATAGCATGTTGAATGTAATAAAAGAGATAATAAGCAATAAGGTCGTCAAAATGATTTTTAAGATTTCTTTGAATCGCAAAAGAGGGTTCCCTATAAACATGTCGCTTAACCAACTACAATATTATGCACCCCTATTAGTGTACATATGTCACATACAAATATTTACGGGTATACAATACCAACGATACTGACAAAACACAAAATATATTATTTTGATTATTGAAATTTTAAACCAGGTCTCTATATTATCTACTTACAAAATAAAGCTATACTGAAAATAATATTTTAAATGTGCTCTATCTTTGTGACTTCGTGATTTCCAATATTACACGTGGACGTGGTACCTACCTATATGGCTATATACCATAGACCTTATACTAAGGTGTATGCTATATACCTACTACGATATTGTCATATTAATACATTTTGTTTTTGTACCTACTTAGTTCAATATAATATATAATATAATTATATAAACTATTCAATTAAGTTTTAAAAAAATTAAGTGAACTATCTATCCAAAATTATAATAATTTTGTTCAACCAAATAACATCAATAAAAGATTGTAAGTGTGCTGTGCTAAATTTAAATTTAATAAAACAATATTAACTATAATAATATAGTTCAATCAAAATAATAAGGATAAGGTATCTTTTGTTATACGGATGTCCGTAATAGGATTAAGGATTAAGTACAATATTTTTTCACGAATTCTTAACTCAAAATAATGTATAATGTATGTAATAGTACAAAACGTGTTCGCATTCTGAAACTAATATTTTTACCTGTCTGCACAGTCTCCGCGTTTCGTACTTTTAATGCTCAACTGTACAATCTACAAAGTGACCAGCTAGAAGCGGGCTAGAACCAGATGACATTTTTCTCTTGGTGATCATTGTTTTTAAAATGTATTCATTTTTAATTATTGTGGCCTGTACTTCACAGTTTAAGTTTTACAAAATTACAATACCTATATATAAATACCTACCTACAATATTTATAGAAATCAGTGGTTTTGAAACATTACTGCTATGTGACATAGATACGTCATGGCCGCATACACCAGCTATGTACAATGTGAATAATAATAATTAAAAAATAATTTGGATACAAATGTTGATCAGTACCTATATAATATATTGTATATAAATTGTACTGTACATACGGCCAATTATAAGATCAAAGCGCATACATTTCGCGGTTGGATTTGAGAAACTCATTGGCGGTTACGGAAGAAGGCTTCTATATATTATTGTAATACCTACTTACTATAAATTCTGTAATAAATAATAATAATAATAATAATATAATGCAAGCGCATCTACAGTCCGTGTGAAGGAATGCGCGAACAAATATCTATAGAGTTGCACTTTATATTGGTAGTATTATACATTATATACAGCATACACTACATAGGTATATGATACCACTACTATCTGTATAGGAATTCAGGTTATAATACATCATACATAACAGGCAAAGACGCGCCGGTTCGTCTGAAATAACACGCGTATAATAACATAGGTGGTAGGTATATACTGAATTATATATATTATTATGAATATCAACAGAATAATATAATATTAAAGTATGTGTGTGTGTAGGCGTATATACAGAAGGTAAAAGCAGTGTTAATAAATTTAAAAAATAAATTGTATTATAGAGGTACACACACATGCACACAGCACACATAATATAATAAAATGATGTGTATAAATCGATAAAGATTTGCGGCTACGGATCCAATCGAGTGGCAACGCCGTGATGATCCGGGGCTAATTGTTTGAAAAAGCGGCTGCGGAGAGGTTGGGTCATCGACACGCACACACACATAATATATTATATATCTATACACAAGACCGACTCCAAATAAACACGCACATAGACACACACACACACACACACACACACACACACACACACACACACACACACACACACACACACACACACACACACACACACACACACACACACACGGGTAACGATAATATAATATAGTGGTATATACACGCCGCCGAGGCCACCCCACGACAACGGATTTTATACATAATACCGGTTACGGGGTGGAGCCTAAAACTCGCATATTATATGTACGCGTATAAATGTGTGCTCACTGACACACACACAAACACACACACATATACACTTACATTAATACACACAATGAACGATCTATAGGTGTATGTATAACATATATATATATGTATGTGTGTGTGTATACACAAATCCGGGGGGCCACCGGGGCGCAAATCCAAACTCCAATTTCACACTGGAGCGGACACACCGGATCATTGGATGAAACCGGCCGCCACGGCAGACAATATAATAATATATAATACGCGCCGTGTGCGTACATAGTATATAATATATCGGTTACACAAAAGGCCGAACAATGCGCACCGCGGATTAACTTATTTATACAACATGTGTTCTGTCGGCTTTAAACGGTTCAGATGGGTGGTCCCAAGCCCGGTGGCCGTACACACACACGTGCACACGCACAACACACATAGACACTGGCACATACAAATCACGTCTATATATATATATAACACGATGCGTATAGTATAAGGGTATACCTAAACAGCTAGCCACAGTGGCGGCACAATATGAAATAATAATATATATATTATTACCTGGCGCGCGCTTGTGTATGTGTATGAGTGTGTGTGGGTGTGTGCGTGCGAGTGTTTAAATGTAATCGCGGAAATTGTTGAGTGAGAGCAATAAAAGGACTATATATTGGGCATGGGCATTATATAGGTATGCGTTTATAATATACTATATAGTATATACACACTCGCAGATATATATATATATATATATATATGTGTGTGTGTGTGATGCATATTATTACCTACCCATATGATAATAGTATACATAATAATAGCCGCGGATGGTTCTTGCAGAGAACGCACGTCCTCCTACCCCTGCAGGGCTCCAGCACACCCGCTCAAAGCACCGCTGCAGTCGCTTGTCATTTTTTTCCCTAAACTCCGGAGGATTATCGCGAATCCGGCTTTTTTTACGCGCATTATGATAATAATGCACAGGTATATCATCATGTACCTACAAACTACGCATCACATTATATTCAGGACTTATATAGGTGCATAATATATATAAATACATATATAATAATAAGACCCCATAAACGCACGTTGTGAACGATTGGAAAACTTCCGTGGGAAAAATGTCAATGGTTTTGTACCTAGGTATACTCATTTTTATATGAATATATTTTTTACCTGAGCGTTTATCATACATATTTTGAAGATTATTTTATATGTTAGCACTATTTTATATTGTATGCATCTATTCATCCAAGAAAACTAAAATAAATGTTAAAATCAATTACCACCCCAAAATGACACCCATAAACTAGGGCCTGGATTTGAAGGCATAATGTATTATTTTTTAGGTTGTCTAAGGCAAATGAAAATGCTCTCTAAGTAATTATTCCGTTTTGTACTTATTCAGTATTATTATCTAAGAGGACGATACCCTCATGGTTCTCGTGTTTTCTCCGTCTTACAAGTGCGTAACATACCAAATTGTACGCTTAGCAGAACACGTGTACCCCCGTTAGTTTAAAAATTAGAGTGAGTTGACCTCCTATAAAATCTAAAGGTAAGATTATTATCTATGCAACCTCGTGGGTTCTTATTTTAATTTAAAAGCGAGTTATAAGTATTTTTAGATTTATGAATCTGTATTTTAAAATACTCATAACTAGCTTTTATATTAAAATATAATAAAAAGCCCACAAGGTTGCCTAGACACTAATCTTATCTTTAGATTTTATAAGAGGTCAATTCGTTCTAATTTTTAAATTAACGGAGCTTCACGTGTTCTGCTGATCGTAAAATTTTTCTAGGTTACGCACTTGTTACGGAAACAACAAATGCGGG
>NC_042495.1:63488478-63494316 GCF_005508785.2 Acyrthosiphon pisum
AATCCACTTACCCACCTTTTTAATATTTATATTATAATATCTATTAGATAAATATATATATAGCCATATAGGTATGTAAGAAAACAATACGCATGTGTAGGTACCCTATTTGTTACATAATTTAGAAATAATAGAAACGGTTCAACATTTTATATTTATTTTGTTACCGCCCATTTTACAATAACTTTCAAACAACAAACATCAACAACAATATTTATTAGTTAGTAAAATGTATCCTAGGCATCTATATTGTGTTTAATAGATAATGATAGTCAAATACTATTTAGTATACAGTGATTTTTAATCTTTTTGAAAAGACGGCATAGATTTTATCTTTTGCAAAATTGTCACGTCACATGAAATCTCACAGACGTATAACGTTTAGGTCGGGCATCTATACTATAATTAATGATATTACAATTTATTAAAATTTAGTCCTTATCATAATAATTTGTCGCCGACTGCCGATAAGCTTTAATATACGACTATACGAATATAAAAACTACATGTCTACACACGTATATATATAAATTATAAGTAATAAGTATACAACTAATAACTATAAAATATAATATTCAATTAGCGATCCAATAATTTCGTATCTCGTTATTATTTTCAGAATGTTTTCTTGCAGGAGTCACTACGTGGTATGGTAGGTACTTCGTACTCATTCAAAGTTAAAAACGAATTGTTTTATGTTTTCGGTCACTTCCAAAAAATGAACGGTTCCAACGGTCGTGGGCCGTGGCTCACCACAAGGGACACCGGTTGAAAACCACTGATAAAGTATAGGACGTATAATATGTGAATATAATATTATGTATAGGTACGATAGTCGATAATACATATGATATGAGTACATGACACGTAGGTACAATTTTTCAGTATCTACTCATATTACAATAATAATACGTCAATACAATTATATTATGGTTTATTTAATTGATTTCATTGATTGAGTATTATACATGTATTTAAGTACCTATGCAAAAATTTAAATACATATTTAAAAAAATAGTATTTAATAATTTATATACATAATCAAATTATTAAGTACTGAATTAGAATAAAATAATTATGAACTTACTATCATAATAATATACTAGTATACGAGAAGAATGAATTTTAAGCATCAGTTATTATTTAGTATTAATTAGCCTAATTGCCATTAGTATTGATAAAAAGCTGTCACTTGGACGATAATTTAAGGTAATAGTGTAATACAATATTCAATTAACAAAGAACAGCAATTTAAAATAAATAGACCAATTGTGGAAAAGTAATTAGTTGGGTCAACAGTATGCCATTTGTATACTATAATAGGCATGCGCAGACTTGTATCACAGGTGTTACTAAAATTGTCTATATAAGCGAGACATAAAACATCCTAATATCACATTCTGAAATCTGAATAATAATTTTTCACTTTCCACTTGTTTTACAAAATCTAATTTATTAATTTATTTTTAATCATATCAGAGAATCAAAAAAAAAAAAAATTTAAAAAGCTTATAAATAATAATAATTACCCACACATTATCTCTTTAATTAGGAACATTTTAAATAATAACTATCATATCATATTTTAATAAATTACTTCTTGTGAATCAAAAATTTGTTAATAAATCATGAACATTTAAAGCTAACTAACTAAAACTATTAGGTATAATATACAGTAAAATTTAAGTTCGTGATGAAAATATTAACCATTGAGATAATATTATAATCTAGGTACTAATATTAATATAATTTTGAACTATGCATTTTTAATAACTTATAATTTATATTACCTTTCTTTTTGTCGTGGTATCGAGAGCTAGCGGAGGAACCATGTTAGCATTACTTCTCCTCTAGCTCACATATAACTTACATAACATAGTTTTATCCTTAGATAAATAGGCAAATTTCGATAATATTTCCAAAAAAAAAAAAATATCACACAAACTACCTATTGCCCCATATTCACAGCCAAAGCATTAGCTATCCTAAGGCAATAAAGATTATTATCCAAAAAACATACTCAAAATTCGTCATCTTAAGTGATTCACTGAGTAAGGTTAAATGTCTTCAAAACCAATTCAACCCCGGCGATATTACATCTAAAATCCCGAACAATCTCAACAAAGCTTCCGATTTGGGTAAACATATCATCATACCTAGACACTCGGGAATAATAATAGTTGACGAACAACTGATTTAACTGAACAAGCCTCAATAGCCATATTAACAATAATGAATCCTTTCTAATAAACTAAATGTATACTATGACTCGAAAAAATTCATAAACGAATATACTAAAAACAAATGGCAAAGAATTTGGAACATTAAAAATACTAAATTAAACGAGATCAAAAGAGATATCTACCGTTGGACAAACCCAAATCTCAACCAGAGAGAAGATACTGTTCTTAATGGACTTCACATTGGACACACCAGAATCACTCAAGGTTTCCTGATAGCCAGAGAGGATGCCTCCCCCCCATTTGTTAAACCTGTGGAACTGCGTTAACCGTCAAACACTTAATAGTTGATTGTTTAATGTACAACCAAGAACGGACTGAGCTCAGGACATTTCACAACCTGGACACCACTCGGACCCAATCATGAAAAAAACCTGGATACAATTAAGTTTATGAAACAAACAATAATAATAATAATAATAACAACAATAATCGTATATAAACAAATAATTAATATGTAACCTAATTTTATTTAATTGTATTTAATCACACTAATTCATAACCTTCTTGTAATTAATAGCTTTTATCGTCGATGCTAATATTATTTAGAGATCAATAAAAAAAAAAAATAGCCTAATTATTTATATAAATTACATATAGGTATATTGGCATATAATAGTTTACATATTATAGAATATAGAATAGGTACAAAAAAATACAACCACAATATTATGAAATAGTTATGATAAATGTAAGTACATGTAAAACTAAAAACCAGGTATAGGTATAACTAAAGCTGGTATAACAAGTTGTATCTAGTTAGATATTAATTATTTTGAACTTTGTTGTTGAAAATGTTATATTAGATACCTCATATTAAGTTTTTTTTACTGGAATTATGAAACAAAGTCTTACGTAAAGCAACATTAATTTTTTATATGAGCGTTTGAAATTTGAATTATGACAAAATTTGAAACACACGCATAAAATAACGATTTATCCTCAAATTTATTCTCTCACCTGAAGTATTTTCTACATTTCTTCCATTAATCCTTTATTTTTATTTTTTACATAAAACATTTTGTGCATTTTGTTTTAGCTATTGTAATACTTCTACTATAGTAGGAAGTTCATAATAGTCCGATAATATTCATATAGGTAAATATTGAGTATTGAGTATAACTTCATAAATAATAAGCTATACGGTCAGAAAATTTACTTTGACAAAAAAAGTGTATTATACAACTAGCCATTCCTCAATTCAATATCGTTACCTATCTGTACAATCAAAAAGTTGTTAAGTAACATATCATCATTATTCCATGGCTCTAATCGAACAAGGCTACTATTGAAATTACACCATAGCCCATTGTACAAACATGTGAAACATTAAAAATTTTTTTGTAATTATCAACAATACCTGTTCGGCGAGATGTATTATAGGTAAGTACTAATGGTCAACAAAAAGTTTGAAGTTTGTGTGCTAAATTACGTAAAAGGTTTACATATTGCAACACGCAGTATATTATATATATAGGTCCTATATAAACTCTCGGACAGAAGAATGTGTACAAAATGTTCGTAGATATTTATTTAGATCCTGTGAATGGGTTATTATTTTAGCTACATGATTGTATTGTCGTATGCTATTTTGAAGTGTTATTTTATCCGACAAATATACCATTAAAGATAATCATTTTTGCAAAACACAAGACTACAAGAGGCAAGAGCATTGTTATTTATTAAATACACCTATACAATATTATGTATATTTCGATATATATTTTGACAGCAGTATATATCGTGTCAAATAAAGAGTTTCACGCCCTATAATAGGATAGTGAAGTTTGACTGATCTGCCTGGAAATATAAATATTTTATAACACATGTTAAAAACAATATATATCTGATCAAATTGTCTGAAAATTATATCTTAACAACCAAATTCATTTCGTGTATATCGTAGATGAAATCTATTCAGTGGTTGTATGAATGTATGGCATGTATGGCAATATTAACCGATATAAATAAAAAATATAAATATATTATTACATTTTATAAACAATATTAACAATATAATTTAACAATATTGGTTTGCCAACCAACCATACCAACCGTAATCCCTATAATAGCTAATGGCCATAGTTGCCGGGCTTTAGACCAATAAATAAAAAAAATATTAAATTAAATAATGAGATAGCAATTTTGGATATACCAAGTGTTAATGTATTTGTTATTTATTTGAGTTTGTTTATTTAACTCTTTAATATAAAACACATTGTTAGGAACTACCAGATTATATTTAATAGTCACCTGGTAATATAACTATATATGTTATAAATTATATGTATTTTATAAATGGAATACTTTATGTACTATAGTACCTATGGGTTATGCTTAATATTAAACCGTTAATCACCTTAAATCTGTGTAATAATGGTTGTAGGCTATTAGCTTTTATAGTTGATATCCGTTCATGCACAATAACTTTGATGATTTATTGTCATGTTCGCAAAGGTGGATTTCTATCCATCTTCTTCAAATGAAATACTCAGCTCTCGGCAGTATGCGATTTAGCCTGTAAGTATAGTAGTTAGGACATTAAATAATTTGGTATGAGTCACTCGGTTTATAACTAATTATATGTACTGGCATTTAAAGTATAGGTACCTACGACACAAATGCGTTTACTTATTTTATCTGAGGTAATAATATTATTTATTACCCTATAAAAAGGGACACCTATATTTTCATATTATATTTTTTTAATAATAATTGCATATTTTCGGGAAATGTACTTATATTTTTATAAAGATATGGAAAACATTGACTTATGTTCCATTAAAAATTACATTTTGAATATAATTGTCAATTTAAATTATGAATAATTCGATTAAAAGTAGTACCTATAGGTAATACATTCAATGCTATCCGCAAGAGTGCAAGACGATAGAAATCGTTTGATGTCTGTTAACAATAGGTTATTAAATTGTGGACAATAAAAATCACTAACGGACATAAGGGGAAAATATACAATTATTATTACTGACATTTATTATAATATTATAGTTATTTTACGAATAAGAATGAATTAAATAATCATGCTAACTCGCCATCGGCATCGCATAGATCATAGATGATAGTTATTATTTTATGTATAGGCACAGAATACGGTTATATATCGCATTAGCGTGTGATAAACGTGTATATGATAATCTGCTTTTAAAAGGTGCTTTCGCACCGGTATAAGTGGTAACTGGTAAGGTGAAGGTGCCTTCAGTGTCCTTCATCCTTCATCAGTTACGTATTTTTTTGTGCTCAAACCGTTGCAGGTAATACCGTAAATATAGCGACAGACGTATACAACTAGATGGAACAATCGGTATGATAGCGCGTGCTACTACTTAGTTGGATCTTTTTTCGAGGGTTAGTTTTCTTGGCTACAACTCATTTGCGCACATTTACCTTTTTTACAACTCATTTGCGCACAGTTTATGAACAATAGAAACCTTTTTTCCAAGAAATTTATTCACGTATAGGGTGTACATAATCTGCGTACCTCCATATTTTCAATTTGGTCAACACTGATAGGTAGTGGATAATATTACTATAGTCAAACAACATTTTCCTTCACCCTTTAAAGGCTTAGGACTTTCTG
>NC_042495.1:63496676-63499996 GCF_005508785.2 Acyrthosiphon pisum
AATTTTAACTACAAAATAATTTTCAAATTAAAATTTGATAAATTTGTCAAATTTGATCTTTAAATGCTTATAAAAAAAAATTGTGCTATGTATTTTTAATATTTTTCAACTGATATTGTAACAATATATCAGGAGCTTTGTATTAAATTTATACACTTTTTGGCCCAACAGATAAAACTTTATTGATATTTTTAAAAAAAAAACTAAAAAAAAATGAAAACTTACAATGTCCGTAAACAGCTCAAAAAGAGTCAAATTATTTTAAAAATTTTATCGTATATATAAAATGCTAATATAAACATTCAGTTAAATTTTCAAGTTTCTACAGTCACTCGTTTTTTAATTACAACAAAATAAGAAAATCGTTACGTAAGAAATCGAGTGAATATCAAATGTTGTAAAAATATGAATTTCAAACGCCCATAAAAATTTAATTTGAGTTTCTTAGACAGACACAAAAAAAATAAAAAATAAAAAAATAAAAAAACACACATCATTGTAAAATCAATACATTCATCGTTCCACTCAGAATCTAAAATAAAAAATAAATAAAAAAATAAATAAAAAAAATAAAAAAACACACATCATTGTAAAATCAATACATTCATCGTTCCACTCAGAATCTAAAAATAAATATCAATAAGTATATGTATTTAAGTATTTAATGGATTTAAGTAAATGTGAAAAATGAATAAAGTGAAAATTATTATTATTACTATTTAGGTAATTACTATTATATTAATCATATTCAATAATCGAAATTACAGACCTGTGATAACTGAAATATAGTATGTATGTTTGTGATGTAATATCTTTAAAATACATACTGCATCAATAGTGGTGTCATCTCTCGTTGTAGATTCTGCTGGATTGTTTATCAAATGTAAATTGAATGTTTCCATAAGGAAAGTTTTAAATGTCTCAGATTTCTTATCATTAAAATTGTTATTGTCACCACCAAATTGTTATAATTTATAAATTATAATAATTATAAATGCATAATATGCAGACCTAATTAGGCTGTTTCAAATTCTCGCGTTATACCGTTTTCTATTACCTACTCTATACTAAACGCGACGCACAAAAAAATGTAATCATGGCAAAGGTAATGCACTATGCAGGGATATATGCAACAATTAGATTATTCTACGAAAACAATTACATGAAATAAAAATGTTTACGCGTCATTCAAGGAAATTATAATATGTATATAAGATGTAACCAAAAGTGTATGTTCTGTAAGAACCATGGTATAGATTTCAGTGTCTGGTTGTACAGAGAATACGCGCAATATGCGCGCCCAGCACTTATGGGGATTTCCACTTTACAGCCCGGCACTTTTAGGGATTTCCACTTTACATATACTTATATATACTTATTACTTATATATTTTATTAACTATAATAATTATAAATTCATAGTGTAGTGAAATATTATTAATATACGCAAGATATTTTATAACCAATCTAACGCGGACCGTCCCTCCAACTTACTGCTCCTGCTTTTTTTTTGTTCTATCCTACCGATCGATCTAATAATTCGATAATATTTCAGAAACAGATCTGAATTCGTTAGAATGTCTATTTGAGATCGGTCAGTCCACATTTTAAGATTTCTGCTTTAATTCCGAATAAATCCCGAAAAATAAAAATTCCAAAATTTCAAAATATTTAAGCTAAATTTTTATAGGTTAGGGAGGGGAGTGAAATTGGGAAAAGTGGGCTGACCAATCTCAGGTAGACATAATAACGAATTCAAATCTGTTGTAAAAAGTATTATCGAATTATGATCACTATGATGGAATTGGAATAAAAATTGGATGTTTTGGCTAAAATAACAGACTGTTTAATATATTATAAATTATAGTATTTCGTCAGGAACGTTTTTTCCCGGCTAGCCCCGCATCGTGCCATAAAAAATTTCGTTTCAAAAAAAAAGAAAATCGGTAATTGAAGATGTTTATAAATAATTGATAAATCAAAACTAGTTGAATTATTATTTTTAAAATCTTATCATGTATATATAATGATAAAATAAACATTTGATGAAAATTTCAACTACTTTGGTTATTAGTTTTGAATAACGACCAAATAAGAAAAACGTTGTATAAAAATTTGTTAACTAATGAGTTACGGGTGAACCTATCTAATGTCTAGCATCAAAAGCTCGTAAAAAAGAATTTGACTTTCCGGTAAACTTTTATTTTTGTTGAAAGTAGGAAAACTTAAGGAAAATCTTTTGTTAAATTTTCAAAGCTTAGATAAAATTAGAACATTTTTTATACATTTCTAACTAGAAATAATTTGCAAATGTTCGTGATTCTGATGTATTTTGTTAACATTTTAACTTCAGGTGCTCATAAAAAGTTATTGTGGATTTACGCTCAACTTTTTTTTTTTAATTTCCACCAAGATCAACTTATGAGGAACGTTGTATTAGGTGATGACAAATATAAATAAAAAAAATACCCATCGTTGTAAAATAAATACATTTATTGCTCCGCTTAGAATCTAAAATAGGAGCAATTAATAATATAAATTGGTGTAGTTTATTATTTGAATATTAATTAAATTATCTATTATTTATCCATTATGTGTAATGTAGACTATGTAGTTTATATACTAGTTAAACAAAATTGCATTTTTTTTATCGACGAAGTAAAAAATATGATATTGTTACGTAATCTCATACAAATTACATTTAGTTATAATAGTTTGTTTACGTTTCATGTTTGATATTTAGTATATACTATATAGGTACCGACGTACCGTGTATACCAGGGCCAGATTTAAAGTATTCACTCAAGCCAAAAAAGATTTTGGTGCCTCTTGGTAAATAAAATGTACATAATTACTGCAGTGTTGAAATATATTTTTAGTTTTAATTATAAGAATAAATATTTATGCCTTATGGTTATATCAATAATTCATACAGTATAATGTATCACAAATAAATTTAATTATATAAATGTATACAAAATAGGCAATCAAAGGCAAAAAAGTGTTTGATTAAAACGAATAAAAATATATATTGAATAAAAAATTACAAGTTGGAACAGGGACGGATCCAGGGGGGGGGGAGGGGGGGGGGGCTAGGGGCCCAGCCCCCCCAGACATTTTTTCTTAGAAATATAAATATTGTATATTAAATAATCAATAATTTATATATCACATTGATTACCTATACCTACTATTATGACAAAATTGATAGTAAAGTATAATATTTTAATATAATTGTATTTGTGTTGTAAAAAAAGGTGGGTAAGTGGATTTCACTCTACTATACAGTAGGTTACAAGTGGGTCACTGTATAATGGATAG
>NC_042495.1:63500046-63510933 GCF_005508785.2 Acyrthosiphon pisum
TCGATATTCGACATTGAGAATATTATTGACCGTGTATTGGCTGTATTGAAGGTACTTCAATATTTATTAACGGGTGATCATTGATATCAATAATATTGAACGTGTTGGGCAGTTTAATACACCCTGTACACCAAAAACTGTACCCAAAAGCTGGTTTTCATTGTTTACTATTTTGTGCGCAAACGAGTTGTCATAAATTTAAAAAATATATTAATATGTGCGCAAACGAGTCTCCACCGTTTTCTTTGGCTATCCTTGGATTGCGGTAATTTTTATTACTAGCTCTTGGTACTAGCATGGTATGGCGTGAGGATGCACAGAATCGGCGTGTTCTCTCGCTGGGCAGAGTATATAGACAAAATGTCAAGTAGATGTATATACCTACGTCAAATCAAATGATAAAAACGAATTTACACTCTACCGATTCGGACCCGTGATTTCCGAAAAAAAAATTGGCACTGTGATTGGCTGAATTTTGTAGTTAGTAGCACAAAGCGATATAATACCACGATATTACTATTGTATATTAGTCCATATACCTGCAGAGTCGCAGAGAGTATAGTCCGCTCTTACTCAAGACAGTGACATATCACCTAAATTCCCGTGCAACTATAAATCCCCTGTGTTAAAATAAATCCGAATAAGTCAATTATTTCCCCTGTAAGCTAAATCCCATCAGGTCATCTAGATCTACATGGTTTATAATATGATCACCAAATTTATATTTTGCTCTGAACAATTGATAAAATGCGGGTTATTGGATGTTGCTCTTCTGTATAGTAGGTTACAAGTGGGTCACTATAATGAATGGTGTTCAATTTGAATTCAATGATATAAAATCATTCTATATGAAAAACGATTCTGAGTCTTCACGCTCAGCATAATATAATATTACTATGTAGGTATATGCTATGATATTATTATGATTTAAGTAATTCATTTTAGTATTAGCTATTTATAGGATCTACTATACTTACTACAGTACCTACCTAGGTAGAATTCATATTTGCCAAAAAAGTACATTTAAAAATTTGATTGTGTATAAAATATAATAATATACTCTAAAAGTTTCATATACCCACGAAAAATATTTTAAAATTTACCAACAAAATAACTAAAATCGTTATTCTTGGTTTTAATATGTAATTTCGTATACAAATTTGAATTTAAAATGTCTGTAAAAAATAACTGTGTTTTTATCTATTTTTTAGATTTTCTGGTTACAGTATGAACTATTTATGAGAATCTTTTTTTTAAATTTCCAATCCAAATAGCTATACAAATTGAACATTTTATAATTTTTTTAATTATAATAGGTAATTGATAATTTTCAAGATTTTGATAAATGTTGTCAAAATTTAAACTTTAAATACTTATAAAAAAAAATCGTGGCTATAGATGATGGATCTTAATATTTAGGTACTACTAAAACTACTATTATAACAACTTATAAAGAACATTGTATTAAGTTGTCAAGCTTTTTTACACAACGAATACAATTTTATTGACATTTATAGAATAAAAAAAGTGAGTTGTGTCATGGGACATCCGGTAGAAACGAAGTTTCTTTTCCACAAATATTATAGATTACAAATACATATTAGTGGAAAAAAACTAATGAAATAAAAAAATTTGGTTTACAAAAAAAAGGTGGGTAAGTGGATTTCGCTCTGCTGTACAGTACGTTACAAGTGGGTCACTGTATAATGGATGGTATTAAATTTGAATTCAATGATATAATATCATTGTATAAAAAAACGATTCTGAGCGGAGACGGTAGTTAGTTCTAGGTATAAGACATAATGTTATATAGGTATCTATAATAAATTCCAAATTAATCATATCACAATATCCATTAGGTACTTATAACGCGTTATACATCAACAACAAATCGTGGTACTATCATAGATATATAATAGTATACTTTAGAAGTTTCAATAATATACAATCACAACAAAATAACTAAAATAGTTATTCCAGGTTTTTTAATATGTGATTTCGTCCAAATTTGAGCTTAAAATGACTATAAAAATAAATTGTGCTTATGCATTTTTTAGATTTTTTGGTAACAGAATTAACTACTTAGGTGGAATATTGTTTTACATTTTTAATCCTTAGATATAAAAATTGAACATTTTATAAATTTTTAACTACGAAATAATTATTAAATTTTAAATTTGATAAATTTTGTAAAAATTCGATCTTTAAATGCTTATAAAAAAAATTGTGCCTATGTATTTTTAATATTTTTCAACTGCTATTGTAACAATATATCAGGAGGAGCCTTGTATTAAATTTTTACACTTTTTGGCCGAACAGATAAAACTTTATTGATATTTATAGAAAAAAAAACTAAAAAAATTGAAAACTGACCACGTCCGTAAACAGCTCAAAAAGTGTCAAATTATTTTCAAAATTTCATCGTATATAGAAAATACTAATATAAACATTCAGTAAAATTGTCATGTATCTATAGTCATTCGTTTTTTAATTACAACAAAATAAGAAAATCGTTACATGAGAAATCTGCTTTTGAAACAATATACTAGGAGCCTTTTATTAAATTTTCAAGCTTTTTTAATCAACAAATAAAATTTTATTGATATTTTTAGAAAAAAAACTAAAATAAAATGAAAACTGACAATGTCCGTAAAGAGCTCAAAATAATTCAAAATATTTTGAAAATGTTATGGTGTATAGAAAATGCTAATATAAACATTCAGTCAAAATTTCATGTATCTACGGTGATCTACGGTCAAGTTACACCAAAAACCAAATTCAATTTTGTGAAAAATCGATTTTGCGTAAAAATTCCCGTTTTTCCTTAATTTTTCTTTGGTTTTTCTTGGCGCTTTTGAAAATTACTGGGAATTTTAAATTTTGACCTCCCCAATGCACCAACGATATTCACTTTCCAATTGAACAAGATACTGAAGTTGAAAATCGATGCATTATTTCGACTACTTATCGTGTACACAGACACAAAAAAAAATAAAAAATAAATAAAAAATAAACAGACATCATTCTACAATCAATACATTCATCGTTCCACTCAGAATCTAAAAATTGTTGCCCTCCCAGATCTTTGCTCTGGATCCGTGCCCGAATTAGGGTAATTTAGTACTTTCCTTAATTTTTTTTCTTTGAACTGCAAAGTCATCTATATAATATCATCAAAATATGAAAAACTGTCTAACAAATCACATTCCGTGCTCATATACCTAAGTCATAACTGATGTGTTTTCACTTTACGCCACTGCGATAATTGTATAGGTACTATAATATAACATTTAAAATAACATATTAGAATTTTATATTCTGAGCGGACCGATGAAAGTATTGATTTTGGTGTGGATGTGTGTGGATTTTTTTTTATTTCTGTAATCACCTTTTGGGCAATAAAAATGTTTTTATTATCTACCTCAGTATATTTTTTCTGGTAGGAAAGTGAATTTAGTTGGTACTTTGGGGTGGTCAAAAGTAAAATACTACCATTAGTTTTCAAAAACCTCGGGAAAAACCAAAAATAAATTAACGCAAAATGGGGATTTTCAAACAGATTTTAACCAAAATCTATTTTGTTTTTTGGTGTAACTATAAAAATAATAACCATACATGAGATTTTCACCGAATGTTTATACATATTTGCATTTATAGCTATACAACTTACAGTTTTCAAAATATTTTGAATATTTTGAGCTATTTATAGGTATAAGAAAATTTCAAATTCTTTTAGTTTATTTTAGATTCTGAGCGGAGTGTTAAATGTATTGGTTTTACAATGAAGTGCTTTATTTTTTATTTTTTACTTTTCTTCGTTTTTTTCGTGCTGTGTACACGATAAGTAGTAGAAATAATGCTTCAATTTTCAACTTCAGTATCTTGTTCAATGGGAAAGTGAATTTTTGGTGTATTGGAGAGGTCAACATTTCCAGTAATTTTCAAAAGCGCAGAGAAAAACAAAAAAAAAAAAATTTAGGAAAACTGGGAAATTTTACGCAAAATTGGTTTTTGTCAAATTCGATTTTGCTTTAAAACAAATTACCAATAAAATTTGATTTGTTTTATACTGTTTGCGGACATGTTAAATTTCAAATCTTTTTAGTTTTTATTTCTATGAATGTCAATAAAATTGAATTTGTTGGGTAAAAAATCTTGAAAATTTAATACAAGGCTCCTAATATATTGTTACAATGATACTTGTAAAATATTAAAAATCTATAGTCACAATTTTTTTTTATAATCATTTTAAATTCAAATATTGACAAAATACGTAAAAACGATGAAAATGCGCAAATTATTTTGAACTAAAAATTCATAAAAATGTTTCTTTTTAAATCTAAGATTTGAAAATGTAATACGAAATTCCTCAAAAGTTTGTCTACTTTTATCAAAAAAAAAAAAAAAATGTCTACAAGAAAATCAAATTAAATTTGTATGAGCATTTGAATTTTGAAAACCGATTTTGCGTAAAATTTCCATTTTTCCTTAATTTTTTTTTTGTTTTTCCCGTCACTTTTGAAAATAACTAGGAATTTTAAATTTTGAACTCCTCAATGCACCAACTAGATTCACTTTCCCATCAAACAAGGTACTGAAATTGACAATCGAAGTATTATTTCGATAATTCGACTATTTATCGTGTACAGAGGTACAAATAAAAAAAAACGCATATTATCATTGTAAAATCGATAAATTCATCGCTCCACTCAGAATCTAAAATTTTAAATTTCATAACATTTTTTTTCAATAATTTAAAATTTTTACGGTAAAAAGTAAAACCGTTGATTTAAATCAATAGTAGGTAGTCTATTCTCATTATTTTTTGTCCGATGGCACTGCTCAATGCTTTCCCATTAACGCAACCTCTTGTTAATAACCATAATGTAGAAAATTTACTCATCGTACAAATTGTACTGTATAAATTGTAAATAAAATGTTAAATAATAAAAAAAAGTTTATTACAATTTTTTTAAATATCAAGATTTTTTTGGTGTACTTACCTAAATTAATTTGAAACGTAATAACTTTACCGCACACTAGCTTGTCTAGCTTTTCTCTAAAATGCAAACGACTATTTAGGTACCTACTGAATTTGTCATTCACATCAATGTAAATAAAAATTGATTTCCTTTCCTTATTTAAGTACATATAATATGTAACCATTTTTTTGGTATACGAAAACTGTAAAAACTTGGTTTTAATCTATGCTTAAAACACCCCCCATTTCACAATCCTGGCTACGCCACAGTACATAGGTACCATTGTCCATTAAAATATTATAATAAATAAACATAATATATTAAATCATCAAATATTGTGAAATTAATGTGAACGTCCATAGTGATCTTAATAATTTTAATTCCTTTTTTTAAACGAGTGCAGTTCGACCACTACCTATTTTTACCAATTACCCGAGTGCATTTCGAACATTAGGTACCTTTTTTGAACCCCAGTGCAATTCGACCATTTCTTTTTAGATAATAAGTGCAATTCGACCATCCCGACACTAACTTTTCAGATTCCATTTCAGTTGCCCAAGGTTTCACGTATTCACGATCCGGAATATTGCGGTCCGAAATGTTATATCCCATCACTTATAACGCTCCAGGATATATTATACCTACGTCACGCGTTTATACAGTCCGAGGTTATATACATTATACATTACAAGATTGTGGAATGTAGATAATAAAAAAAAACAGGTAAGTGGATGTCGTTCTGCTGTACAGTAGATTACAAGTGGGTCATTGTATAATGGTTGTATTAAATTTTAATTCAATGATATAATATCATTGTATAAGAAAAACGATTCTGAGACGGTTTGTCTGTCTGGATATTTTATATTGTTATTATTTATTTTATCATGTAGGTAATCAAGTTGAACTAATATTAAAATATTACAATTTTTTATTCGTTTCTATGGTGATAAACAAAGCGTTAGAAATTAAAATCCCATTTTTAGCTTTTTTTCGTAATTTTTCGGTGGTTTTTCCAGTGGCATTAAATAACTATTGAGAAAATCGAAAAATGACCTCTCTAAAGTACCATCTTGATCCAATTTGCTAAAAGATAAGGTACTATATGTTGAAATCGAAACACTCCTTCTAGAAAAAAATTTTGTATACAGCATATAAAAAGAAAAAGAAAAAAAAAATTAACACCATTGTAAAAACAATAGCTCCCTCGCTCCGCTCAGAATCTAAAATACACTTCCAAATTGCAGTCCCCAAAAATAATATTTTTGAATTATACAACTGCAATATAACTATAAAAAAAAAAGGTTAGGTATAAAACCGTTATTCTTTGTAATATCCCGTCAAAAATTGAACGTTTTATACAATTTTAACTATAGGTATAAAATAATTTACACATTTACGTAATTTCATTAATTTTATTAAAATTTGAACTTTAAAGTCTTATAAAAGCTGGTTCCTACGTATGTATCTATATTCATAACAGGGAATGTTAGTGGCGTATATAGTTTATGTGTCTGTAAATCTAATGTAATGTAATAGCCGAACAAATTTACCGAGTACCAATTGGTACCTATACTGCCGACTGAAAGGCTAATATTTCCAACAAGGTTGGGATATACAAATATATAATATATAGGGGTATACCGTATAACTATCAACTTTTTTGTGATTTCATAGAACTGTATTTTATATTTAGTTAAAAACTCAAAACCACCAAAATGACCGTTAAAAATAAAATGTTTTAGAGGGTGGTTGTGATAATTGAGTTCCAAATTCCTAATTTGAGGTTACCTACGAATTATTGAGTTAGTTTTACTAATACATATTTGTGAAATCGTTTTTGTATTAAAATTATTATTTAGTGGCGCCAAAGTCAGAATCTAAAATCAGAGGTGAAGACTGAAGAAACTATTATAAGCTTTTGGTGTAAATTGCATGTATCTACGGTAATTCGTTTATGAGTTGCACAAAAAATAACAAAATCGAACTTATCAAAAACTTGTATCACGTAAAAAATTAAAAATTAAATCTCATGTTTTCTTTAAAAACTTTTTTTTATTTTTCCCGATTATTTTATAAATGACTGAGAATGTTTTCTTTTTTACCCACCAAATAGAACCATCTAGAAAAACTATCCTCTAAGTTGAAAATTGAAGCATTTTTATGGCTCCAAAATGTGATGACAAACACAAAAAAAGACTCATTGAAAAATCTATACATTCACTCAGAATCAAAAATGAATTTCTGTAAACAAAAATATGGATAAACCAAATCAATGAATAATCCAAAAATGTACACAGACATAAAATGTCAAAATTATACATAACACAATTGTAAATTATCACAGTTGATTAATAATTTATTTTTTAAATTTAATCTTACAATAACTAAACATTCACACATTTACAAATAATAATTTCAATTATGTAAAGTAAAGTATGTAATATTATATGTAATATATTATATTACCTATTATAATATATCATATGCTCTATTCACATTAAGATCCATATTAAGTAGAAACTGAATTGAGTGCAGGGATGCTGCTTAACAATTTCACTTATGATGGTAAAGTTTATGGAATGGGGGGAGGAGGGTTGACAGATGGATCTGATAGCTGACTACGAAAACTAGTCACTGCACAGTACGGTTCTTAATGTGATTAGTGTATACTATATAATATTAACTTTTTTTTTTTTTAAATTAAGGTATGTACAAGTAAAAATAAAGTAAGTTGGCCATGGCCAGGCCAACACTGTAAAAATAATATCTTTCTTCTATGGTATGTACAATTAAAGTTCTTATCATAATAATTACAACCTACTTGAAAATATTAAAAAAACAATGTATTTAATGATCAATGTACATAATATTATGTTACTGACCAAACCCAATTTTAAAGGTAAATTACTTTGTTCATAACATATTAGGATTTAGGATCAATCAGTTTAGACTAGTTTTTCCTAATATCAAGTTTTATGCTTTATAACAAACCTATATGGCCTAGGCTAATAAGTGCCTGGTTGTGCTATTTTAGTCCAAACTATTTTATCCTGACTTCTGGTTTGGCCGGTAATATTATTTAACAAACAATAGATAGTACAGTAGGTATGTAAATTGTTAAGTCAGTAACCTTAATTAATTATAAGTTGTTTATAACTTGGAACAGTTTTTTAATGTGATAAATAGCAATTTCCTCATCCATTTATTACAATTTAAGCCCTTTTCACAGGATAATAGTCATGGTACTATACTAAAATAACTAGCATACCATCTAGTTTTAAAAATTGTGTTTAATCTGGTGTTCTAGTATCTGATCAGGGTTTACTTTTATAACTGCTTGTTTTATTAATATCAAAAAAAACAAATATTTAAAATAAAATTAATAAATAATGAAAACATTTATGTATTCTAATTGGCTGCAAATTTTAATATACTGGTAAATAGTATATAAAATAGAACGTTTTATTACCAAAAATTGTGTACTCGCTAGCATGAATTCACGAATAATTTAACCAGTAACATTTTTTGAGATCCACACAGACCTAAAAACTAGTGTACCAAGCTGTCTAGCTATCACACTATACTCTATTCAAGTTCAGAAACGTAGTCAGCAGCTGACCTGTGCGTAGGGGCTTGGCAATACTACATGGCAGTTATACAGATAGTTGAGTGGGTGGGGGGAGGGGGGGACAAACAGGTGTTGCCTGACAAAATCTAGTCGCCATAGACCATGCTTCTTAATTTGAAAAAATTATAGGGATAGCACAAAACTACTATCGTGTATAACGGGCTTTAAAAAAAAAGTTTTTCAATATTTGATAATAGCAAATGTATTTAGTGAGTTATTGATAATATCAAGAAAATAATAATTTTGAAATCAATTGAATTTTTAATGAATGAATGCAATTCATATTTCATATGTAATTTAAAAATATGGTAGATCATAACATTTCATGTTTTTTTACACTTTCTAATAAACAGGCAATGCAATTCTAATTAAGAACACACTACTTGTTGATATTTGATGTCTATTCTAAATTCAATTTGATAGTACCAAGATCTTTGTAATGAAATTAATATGCTGTTAAGAATATATCACACTTTTTTAATACATCGTGGTCTCGTGAAACTCAGTAAAATGCAGGTTAGACAATATTTTTAAAACCTCACAAAACGAAAATTGATGTAAATTCAGGTGATTGAGCTGGTCAATTAATTGATCCTCCACTACTAGTTAATTTTTTGAGAGAAATAATTGTTTAACCAATCTTTAACTGGCCAAGCATAAAGCACTGAATGTTCATCTTGAATGAAATATGGTAATTACTAATTAATAATTATTATAATTAACCTAATTTTAACATTAAGTAAATTATCTTAAATTATAAACCAAATCTGAAATGTTGATTTCATGATTTCATTATTAAATGTATTATACAATAATAAATATCAACAGGATGTGTGTTCATTATTTAATTTACATTGGCTAACTATTAAGAAATATAAAATAATACAATTTGCTGTATTTTTTAATTAATGATAAATTACTCTTAATTATTTGAAATTGTTTTTTTTTTTTTATCAATATTATTTTATTATTATCTATAAAATTACTATTTTTAAATGTTTAAAAATTAAAAAAGTAACCGTTTTTCGACATTTTATACTATGGTAAAATGGAGGATATTATATTACATTAAAACACACTGCACTACGTCGTGAACTAAGTTTACTGACTTTCTAATTAATTAACACACTGTATATTATAGATTTAAATAAATGCACTTGGTATGGAATTTAATAAACAAGCAATGTTTTAATAAAACACATTTCAAATGGTAGATTATAAGTATACTACTATTCATAGCTTTAATTAATATTTTTTACGGTAGTTGTAATTCCTAGTCTTGGATTTATAATTTTCATTGCTTCTATAATCTTTGTAATCTTTGTAATCTTTGTAATCTTTATAGTCTCTGTAAGTAGGTACTAATCTGAAAAAAAAATAAATGTAATGCATTAGAAAAACTAAATCCCTCAACTTTTTTCTGAAAAATAAAATATGTTTATGTGATGTAAAGATAAATATTATGCAATAAATAATGTTTAGAGTAGTTTGTAAATATAGATATACAGTATTTTTAACATTGTCATTATGCTATAATCAGGTTAGTATAGAATAATTAGCCAACATTAGCAACTATAAACAGTAAGTGACAAAGTTGACGGCCTAATGGCAAAGCCACTAACATTTATTAAAAGTTTTTGACTGTGTTTAGAAATTCAATCTGCGTGTATAAAAGTGATTATTGAATTATTCTTAGCCTAAATGGAGTATAGACTCGTTATGTCAATTAGCTTTTTTGTTTTGTAAAACGTTTATTTGTATACAAAATATGTTATGTGGAATGAGATAAGATTGTTTCATGAGTCACAGCTATGTAAAAAAAAATATTTATAATAGTCAACAAAATAATAAGATTATTTGATTAACACTATACTTAAATATAAAAACATTTTAAGTTTTTAGATGTTATAAACTTGTATAATGACTAATAAGGAAATAATGTTTTTATTACTTTCTTTTCTTAGATTTCTTTAATTGTCTTGGACTTTTACTTCTAGACTTAATTTCCAAAGGAGTTCTACTTCTACTCCTTTTTTTGATTGGTTTTCTATAAGATGAAATAAATATAATTAACATAACATATTATAAGTGTGTGCATGTGAATATTAAAGGAGCACACAACACAAAAATAAATTATTTAAATTATTTTTAAATGTTAAATTATTGTAACTATGGCTATATGAAATGATTTGGTGAAAATCCAATGTAAAAAAAATTATTACTTTAAGAGATATTAAGAAATGCAAAATAGCCGCACGACGTCATTGGGCCCTACTT
>NC_042495.1:63510983-63521383 GCF_005508785.2 Acyrthosiphon pisum
CAATGACGTCACACGTCTTTTTTCAATTGCTCATAACTTATTGAATAATGTGAGTAGAAACGTAAAACCTATACCATTATCCTTAGAAATGAACATTCTTTCAAATAAAAAAAAACTTCTTTTTTGTGTTGTGTGCTCCTTAAAGCAAGTGAGAACTTGAGAGTAAATACTTATTTGTGGTGGTTGAACTAATATTTCTTGGAACAGCAGCAGTTATTCCATTATTAGGAGTGGGTATAACTAGATCAGTTTGTACTACTGGATAAACAATAGCTTCTTTAGCTTTCTCCTTAGCACAATCATATTCTTTCTTTGATTCTTCCACTCGCCTTTCCAAATCTTCCGTGATTACCTAAAAAATAACATCAAACAAATATGGTTATACTGAATACACAAACTATGAACTTTTACTCACTCTTGGCCTAAGATAAAGTTTGAGTATTTTACGACAGATGTCCTGGATGTCTGTTTCATTTGAATTAAATAAACAGTACCACGCTGGACTTTTTGGCAAAGGTATTTGTAATTTCCTGGCCGACAGATAAATGCAGGCACAAGCAATAGTTTCTGGATCAAATTGAACGAATACATCGGTTTGTAATGAATCATTCATATAGTTCCAGGACATCTGCATTATTGACTGATGTTTCTCAAATCCAAGTGCCTGTAGGTACATTACAATGAGTTTATGCGGGTGTTTAACATGCACGCAAAAACCAAGCTCCTTGAGCACGCGTCGTTCCGCTTTTATTACCTGCGTCTTTTTCTGTACATAATTTTGATCAAGTACCAATGGCGTAATCAATCTGCAACAGTGGCAGAGTATTTTTTGGTCTTGTTTTGGACTAGTGATCACATGGCAATACCATAGTAAAATAATAAAAAAAATGGTAGTATGATCAACCACAACTGACTATATTTAATATTTACTCTTAAGTACTAATTGTTATAGAAAAATACATAACTATTTTAAATTATAATATATATTTAAATTAAATGCTTCATTTTTATTATTTATATTATATATATTTATCAATGAGTAATTTTTTTATAAATAATAACAGCTAATTAATCTTTTTGTTGAAATTCTTAAATCATAAATTATAGAATATCCCATTTTTTTAAATGTAAAGTTATAAAACTATTTTTTTTTATATAACATATATTATCTAAATACATTAGTTGCCGTTTATTAGACTCGGCGTTAATTGACCCATTTGTCTATTGAACACAAATAGCCTGGACCAGATTTACTAAGGCATACTTAATTTAATACCAACATACTCATAATACCAAAAATCATTATATTCCATTATTAAGTAAATTTTTTGTATGCTATTAATAATATATATAAAAGGTTAATTTTTTCAATAAAAAAAATTGAATTAATTAAATTATAATATCTAATATTATGTACTAAACACAATATGATTTACATTGTAAAATAATTAACTTTTTGGTAATAAGTTATAAAGATTGTTGAATATTTAAGCCAAGTGAATTTTAAAATTTAAATTCCATAATCAAAAAAAATTTAGAGCTGCTCTTACAATGTCTGGTTAAGTGTCCGTTAACGCTAACCTGCGGTTAGTTTAATAATAAACGGACTGAATTCTATAGGAAATAAAATCCGACCGTTAACATTTACTTAATGGAGATTTATCACTTAACCGGGGTTGGTAAGAACTGACTGTTGGTAAAATATTAGTCAAACTGGCAGTTGAGAATGACCCTTTAAACAAAATAATATTATCAGATCCTCAGGTAATTTAATAATTTTTAAATTTATCCTGTTATCAAGTGCTTTAAATCCTTGGCTTGATTCCACGATCATTTTAAAGTTCACTGTTTTAAATACTTGGGAATGGTTTTTTCATATTTCATTAACTGTTATAATCAATTAACATTCACCTTAAAACAACAATATGAAAAAAAAGTTCACTTCAACTTCAGATTTTATCTAAGTTTTTTTTTAATGTCTACAAATAGAGGTTAGGTACCTTATAAGATGTAGAATAACCTTCAAATGGTTCATGACATATTCAAACATGATTGGCTATCTTGAATCCCATTGTGGAAACAACAGTTACCATTTGTCTGTGAAATTCTTTGTTTGCTTAATACAAAACTTTTATGATTAAGTATAATCACTAAATAGAGCACATAATATGTTATGCACGTTGGATTTATACTGTACCTTTTTTTTGATAAATATATTAATATATATACTTATATATATATATATTTTTTTTTTGACAAACCCTAACAATTTTTTTTTTGGAGGGAACCTCTTATCTTATTTTTGATTAAATCATGTAACAATATAATTTTTAAAGGGTCCAACAGTGTTCTTGACGTGACGACCATCAATTTCAATGTGAATCCACCACGTTCGCTTTCCTCTCCACAATTCAAACCAAGGGCAACTCACCCGGCGGTTAGCTGTGGAAAGTATCTGCGAAAACGCAAGTTATAAAATAAATTTATGCGTTACATTTCCACTCAGATTAACATTAACAACCATTGGCTTTGTTGCATTAATCAATTTACAAATAAACATAAAATAAGTACAAAACAATTGCAACAAAAACAATGGATTTTTGTGCACCCTACAGTTATCGCATTAAGTCTACACATTGTATCCTTTTAGTAATTTTAATTTAAGTATTTATACCAGTACAGGTGATTCACCAAACCACAATTTTTTCTTTTAATTTAATTTATTCACAAATTCTGAATTATGGGTTTATTCCACCATATAGTGTTGTATAGATCAAAAATAAAAATTAAATTAAAATGAGTGGTTACTAACTTAGTTAGTTATTAAGTGAGTTATGAGTATTTTAAGATGTACAAACAATTTACAATTTAAAAATACTCATAACTTGCTTTAAAATTTAAAATATAATAAAAAGTCCATGAGGTTGCTTAGACAAAAATATTACCTTTAGATTTTATTAGAGGTCAATTAACACTAATTTTTAAACTAACAGAGCTACACATGTTCTGCTAAGCGTAAAATTTATAACAATAAATAATTAAAAAATTGCATTTAACACGTTCGCTGCGTAAAACGCCAATTGGCGTCATGTACCTTGTTATTTAATGGACTATAATTTGGTCAGCGTTACGATTAAACTTTTGGTTTTTTGTCAGCGTCTTCTATAAGCATTGTTTCATAATCAAGTGCAAACCGTACACTGATATTTTAATTTTTTAATTTTTAGGAAATTTTTTTTTAAAACTAGAATTTTATCAGCATCACGACAAGTATACAAAAATATGATACGCAGTGAACGTGTTAATTAATTACATAAATTAAAATATTTGAATAGATTATAGACTTTAAGAGGATGTTGTACCCACATGTGTCATCTCTGTCTTTTTCGTTTAGCAATTTCAATAGTGTGCTGTTAGTTTTGATATTGGAGTGAAATGACCTATTATCAAACTTTAACATGTTGACTGCGTACTGACGCAATTTTAAGATTGCAAAAATTAATTTTAGAAGACTGTTGTGACAGTGTTCACGCACTGGGTGAATACTGCAAAAATAAATACACAGTCAACGTGTTAAGAACATTATCTGTGTTCTCTTTATCGGGTTTTTACGATAGTTTACAGAGCAGTTATGAGTATGTAAAATATTATATTTTAAAATGCTCATAATTCACTTAAAAATTAAATATGTTTTTACCTAAAAGTTTAATAATAGGTCTATTTACTTCAATATTAAAACTAACAGCACACTATTGAAACTGGTGAACAAAAATTTGGTACATTAAGCGGGGACAAAATATTATTATGCGGAATGTCCCCTTAAGTATACTTAAAAATATAAAACATCAGAATTTGAATAAATTAATCATTATATGATAAAATTAAGGTTAGCATGAATTACCTGTCATGCCTATATATTATATGTAAATAATAATAATAATAATAATAAATAGTTATAAACTAATAACAGAACTAAACAAATATTAACATTTAATAGAAATAAAAGTAATAAATTAGGTGATCTTTTTTTTTTTACAGATGACGATAAATATCTAGTTTTTGAACTTCATAAAAATCAGATTGTTCTAGACTAGTTTTTTGTTTATACCAGTATTCAGTAGTATTGTTCAGAAATTTAAAATTAATTATTTTAGAAAATATATAGTTTTTTCTTATAAAATGGTTTTTACTAATATAAATTTCTATAAGTTTTTCTGCGATTATTCATAGCTATAGTAATATTAGGATATTTAAGAACTGTGCATTATGCGACTACTGTAAGATATCTAAAAGTAATTAAATATCTAACTTACTAAAAGAATCTTAAGCTTAACTTAACATTGAAAAAGACAAATTAAATTGAACTATAAGATTAAAAATATGTTTATGTTTTAAGTGTTTGACTTCTTCAAGGGATATAGACATTCATTCTATCAATCAATCATCTATAAAATGAAAGTCCACACATGAACATTCTTCAATTCTCTAGGAGCTAGGAAATGGACACAGAATGATGATTAAAATTAAGCTAAAATCTAATTTTAAAAGGCAAAAAGTAGAGAATTAACTGGAATTAACGTTATAATAAATAAAATACTTTAATGAATTAACTGGGCCCTTATTGGTACATATTTAAACCAGGTTTAACCTTTGTATTTACTCAAGTATCTATAATAAGTGTGCTACAAAGTTTATACCTTGGTTAAAAATATGTGTACACTCATAAGGCAGTATACCACCTAATAGGATAGACAGGAAAATTAATTTGAGTTATTCATAAAACCAACATTATTATGTTCTGGATTAAAATAATTTGGTCATGGGAAAATTTAGTTGGAGTTATTTAACCCTAGATAACATGCACCATAAAAAAAACAATTATTATAGTGTTTTTAATCGTAGATTGAAATATTTTAACTAAACTTTATAAATTTAAATATTTTTTTATTGCTCTTAAAATTTAAATATAAATTGACAGTGAAGCATGTATTACAGGGTTAAATACCCTTGAAACATTATTAATAAAGGTTCAAGTCAAAATGTATAATTTAAATATGAAAACCAAGAAGACTACAGAGAGAGATCTACTCTTCAAGACGGAAACATACTCTAACAGATTAGTCAGTTGTGATTAAAAATATTTAAATATGATTAAAAAAAAAAATATATATATATATATATATATTAATAATATCAAAATAAAATCACCTAAACTTACTTTTGATTTAAAACTTGACGGATATGGTGATAAACATTAATTACATCACGAATACGTCGTGGTGATTCCTCAACTTTAGAAGCCAAACATGTGCATGCCATTGCAGTTATTTCCATTGGGTGGCGAACAAACGATTTTGTGTAGTAAAATCGTTGAAACAATACTTGTCCCGTTGCCATTGCAACCTGAGAAATAAAAATCATATTACAAATAATTCAGATGACAATTCAATGAATAAGCACACATGACACGTCACACATTTACTAGGACATATCTGAATTTATTGGGAAATAAAATTAACAGGTTGAATGCCATATGACCGTTGGCGTTCATCTGTAATTCTCATATTGTAAACTTTGGTGACTACTGGCGCCCATAATCTATCATCACTACCATGCCACATGACTGCCGTTAATAAATATGATTTTAAATTATTAACTTTTCTATGGCGCTACAATAATTTACTAAAATTTAACAGAAATTATTTTGATGTGATAAACATAATATTTTAATTTTTTTATGTTTTTTTCAAATACAATAGTATATACAAATTAGGATCGACAAGGAACAATATGTTTAGCGTATCGATAATACCTATCAAGTGACCGCCGGTGATCACATAGCTATCGATGAGTTAAGGAATTTTTATAAATATTTAAATTCGGGTTTGCGGGGGGAGAGCATACCTGCCCTTCGAGCAGACGGATTAACCTAAAAAGTAAACTTAACCATGTTAGTTGAAGTAACACAAGTATAGTGGCTCTGGTCTTCAAACTCAAGGGACCTCCCGTTGCCTATCGGTTCCGGTCGCCAGACACGATGGCCAGTTAAACTAAAATAAGTAAATTTTTGAAACAAATGCACTTTACTGTGCTTAAAATAATAGTTTCCGGGAAAAAAAAATTACACCACCGTTTTAAGCATAAAAAACAAGTCGTTTGAAAAAAAAAATTTGATAATCGTGAGGGTGTTGATAAAGTGCACTTTAGCCAATAAATTCCTAGTACAAAATAAAAATAAAATAAAATCACATATTAATCATTGTTTTTTTGATAATATTTTTAATTAGAAGGGTCTTGATTAAATTGGTGTTGGAGGTCTACTGTTGAATTATGAATAATTGTCATACAAGAAAAAACTGACTTCGGCATTACTGGTGACAGTAAATAAATTTGAAAAAAATAAATTAGTAGATAGGTGTGTCAAATAATTTCTTTTTATAGATTTATTAAAATAGTTATATGTGCTACATTCAAATAGTTACAAAATCAAAACTCAACTAATAAGTCAATTCTTCAGCATTATGTTTCAAAGATATTCTATAATATTTCATTGCAATAAGAGCACCCCAAAGTCAAATATTAGGCTCAACAATGATTATGTCATTGTTACAAACATATTATAGCCTAGTCAGAAATGATATACTAATATTGAAATATTGTGGTAATTAACAGTGTTTTTTCATACATATTTATAACCTATTACTGAACAACAGTAGTTGGTTTGGTACACAAAAATTCATAGATAATGAACAATTTATTTTTACCTTAAAAATATTCAAAAATCAAACATTTTTAAAATGAATAATATTTATAAATCAAAAGGGAAAATTACTATAGATACCTATGTCTGAGTAAATTAGTTATATGTATATATATGATATTATTGATATGTAGATACGGTGACAAAAAAGAACTAAAAGTTTCACCTGGGGTAGTTTGAGCAGTATGCCAGCGGTCTGAATCCACTCGCAGCCGACGATCCTTAGGTCGACTTCGGTCTCGAAATCCAACCCATCGAGCATTGACGGTGTGGACGTGATCTTCTCCTTGGGCAACAATACGTTGCTTAAAGTCAGCAGCACTTTGGTCGGTTGTTTCAATTTATGGCGGTCATGAACCATGTCCGTAAATGTCATCGTTTCTGTTTCCATTTTGCACATCACCCACTGCGTCGTAAAAATTAGTGATTTCGTCGTTACCGATTAGACGGTGTTTAGCTAAGTAAATAAACTTTAAATGATATAATTATACAAACACGAATCACGTCTGGCTGCAGCCAGCGGATAGCGATTATTGAGCACAGTTATACAAAGCATGATAAAATCATTAATCTATTATACTACTCATTTTTTCATGGTAATATGTACACAACTTGCATGCGCCATACGGTAGCGGGCAGGTCGGATCAATATTCTATACTAATATTGTAGTTAAAAAATTAAAATATAGTTAAGTAATAAGTCGTTGGTTTATTTTAATTCGTGGTTCAAAGCCGTATAATATATTTACTTAACAAGGTTAATAATAATAATATTATTGTATGCATTTATCTGATATCATATTATCAAACTCTAGTCAGGGCTTCCCAAACCAAAAATGTCATAGAAAAATAGCATCATAAATTATAGAACAAGCGACATGTTCATTGAACATTATTTCAAGGGGTTCAATGTTCAAACACCAATTTCCTTTCTTAATTTTTTTTAACTTATTTTAGATTCTGAGCGGAGTGATAAATATATTGATTTAACAATGATGTGTGTTATATTTTATTTTTTTTGTGTCTGTGTACACGATGAGTAGTCGAAATAATGCTTCGATTTTCAACTTCAGTATCTTGTTCGATAGAAAAGTGAATATTGTTGCTGCATTGGGGAGGTCAAAATTTAAAATTCCCCAGTAATTTTCAAAAACGCAGTAAAAAACAAAAGAAAAATTAAGGAAAAACGGGAATTTTTACGCAAAATCGATTTTTAACGACCTTGGATACATGAAATTTTCACTGGTTGTTTATATTTGAATTTTCTATACACGATAAAATTTTCAAAATATTATGATTTGTTTTGATCTGCTTAGGGACATTTTCAGTTTCCAATTTTATTAGTTTTTTTTTTTTCTATGAATGTGAGAATGTCAACAAAACTTTATTTGTTGGGTAAAAATACTTGAAAATTTAGTACAAAGCTCCTACTATATTGTTACATTGACATTTGAAAAATATTAAAAATCCTTAATCACAGTTTTTTTTTTTTGTAAACATTTAAAGTTCAAATATTTACAAAATATGGACAAATCACGAAAATTAGCAAATTACTTTGAGTTAAGAATTCATTAAATTTTTCTTTTTAAATCTTCTTTTTCGATTGGCTATTCTACTCTTTAAGAGTTTTAGCCGTCACTACAATATCTCGCCACTTTTCTCTTTCTTGAGCAATTACACGCCAGTCTTCTATGCCCATTTCCTTCCGCTACTCCATCAATCCATCTCTTCCTGGGACGTCCCCTTTGTCGTTTTCCCTTAGGTTTCCACTCGAAAGCAACCCGTACAGGGTCGTTTTCTTCTCTTCTTAGGATATGTCCTAGCCATTGGATCCTTTGACCCTTGATGAAGTTAGTTACTGGAGCCAGATTCATAATTTCCTGCATTTCTCTATTGAATCTTCTTCGCCAACATCCTACATTCGCGTCAAACACAGGGCCACATATTTTTCGCCATATCCTAAGGATTCAAGATTTAAAACAAGATTCCACGTAAGTAGTTAATTCTGTTACCAACAAATCTAAAAAATACATTTACAAAGTTTATTTTTATAGTCATTTTAAGTTCAAATTTGGACGAAAATACAAATTAAAAAACCTAGAATAATTATTTTAGTTATTTTGTTGTGATTGTATAATATTATTCGTGGGTACATGAAACTTCTAAAGTATACTATTATATACCTACCTATGATAGTATCACGGTTTATTTTGATGTATATTGTATAACACGTTTATAAGTACCTATTAGATATTGTGATATAATACTGATATGATTAATTTGGAATTTATTATAGGTACCTATTATAGGTTATTTTTTTTTTAATACCTTAGATAAGTATATAATATGTCTTATACCTAGACTGGCATACTGTCTCCACTCAGAATCGTTTTTCTTATACAATGATATTATATCATTGAATTAAAATTTAATATCATCCATTATATACAGTGACCCACTTATAACCTACTGTACAGCAGAGCAACATCAAATTGCCTATCTTTTTTTTTTAAATAAAAACATTATATTAAATTATATTATTATAAAAAATTAAAGCCACCCCCAAAACAAAATCCTGGTCACGCCACTGGTTCTATCATCTACGGTTCAGCACCATAGATAAAGGAAAGATCTATCTTTATCTATGTAGTCCAGCACTCTAGCGACCAACAAATAAATTAGCGACGGTACGTCTCACACATGCTCACATCATTCGAACGGGGGAAAAAAATCCCCAGTAGCATTTATTTAATATTTTACTCAATTAACTATCTTAATTGGGAATACATAATATTAAAAATAATATGTTAATGAAATAGTTAGTCAAGCGTCGGCGATTTTTCAATTGGTAATTTTTATTTTCAAGCAATATATGAGCATTTTATGTTTGTAATATTTCACATAGGTACCTACCTATATCCTACCTATATATCTTACTTGAAAAATGTCTGACGCTTAAGCACATAAACTAGTGAATGAAAATGTGCTATGTCGTATGCACGTTTTTTTCATGAAAGAAGTAACCCTATAATAAAAATGATGTGTTCCAGGCCTACACAACCTAACATATTGTAACAATATTGTATTCACGAGTTTTCAGTCTATGTACGATTTCAAAAAAAAACAGTACATTTTTTTAGTTATCAATTTATGTAATAAAATTTCTATAATTTATTAAAATATTATAAATATAAAACAAATAGTAAATTTATTTTATTTTTATTATGCAATTTATAAAATACTTAATTCTTATAAATTATTTATATTTTATTGTTATTATTATTTTAGATTCTGAGTGGAACGATGAATGTATTGATTTTACAATGATGTGTGTTTTTTTATTTTTTTTTTTTTTTTGTGTCTGTGTACACGATAAGTAGTCGAAATAATGCTACGATTTTCAACTTCAGTATCTTGTTCGATCAGAAAGTGAATATCGTTGGTGCATTGAGGAGGTCAAAATTTAAAATTCCCAGTAATTTTCAAAAGCGCCAAGAAAAACCAAAGAAAAATTAAGGAAAAACGGGAATTTTTACGCAAAATCGATTTTTCACAAAATTGAATTTGGTTTTTGGTGTAACTTGACCGTAGATCACCGTAGATACATGAAATTTTGACTGAATGTTTATCTTAGCATCTT
>NC_042495.1:63522538-63541410 GCF_005508785.2 Acyrthosiphon pisum
GTTTACGGACATTTTTATTTTTCCATTTTTTTTAGTTTTTTTTCTAAAAATATCAATAAAATTTATTGTTGGATAAAAAAGCTTGAAAATTTAATAGAAGGCTTCTAGTATTATGTTTCAAAGGCAGATGAAAAATATTAAAAATCGTTAGTCACAGTTTTTTTTTTTAAGCATTTAAAGTTCAAAAAATGACAAAATATGGAAAAATCACGAAAATTTGCAAATTATTTCGAGTTATAAATTCATAAAAATTTTTCTTTTTAAATCTAAGATTTTTATTTTTATTAAAATTTAAGAGTTTATTTTTATAGTCATTTTAAGTACAAATTTGGACGAAATTACATATTAAAAACCTAGGATAACTATTTTAGTTATTTTGTTGTGATTGTATAATATTATTCGTGGGTACTTGAAACTTCTAAAGTATACTATTATATATCTATGATAGTACATTAGTACCACGATTTTTTGTTGATGTATAACGCGTTATAAGTACCTAATAAATATTATGTCTTATACCTAGACTAACATACCGTCTCCGCTCAGAATCGTTTTTCTTATACAATGATATTATATCATTGAATTCAAATTTAATACCATCCATTATACAGTGACCCACTTGTAAAGTTGTAACCTACTGTACAGCAGAGCGAAATCCACTTACCCACCTTTTTTTTTATTATTATTATTATAACCCTCGATATTATGGCTATAACTATGTAATATAATCACATATTATATTATTTACATTTTAATTTGTATACAATTATTATTATTATTATAAGCCTTGGTGTCGTGGCAATGTGGCATATATCTTTTGGTAATCGGAAAAAAAATCCCCCGAAATAAAATCCATAGTCCCCAAAGCAATTATTTATATACAATAATAGTATTGACGTAGGTATTGTACATCATGAAAATACTCATAACTCACTTTAAAATTAAAATATAATATAAAGCCTATGTTATTGCCTAGATAATAATCTTAACTTTAAATTGTATAAGAAGTCAATTCACTCCAGTGGCGTATATAGAAATAAATTTTGGGGTAGGCTATATGCCTGAATAATATGATTGACTATTAAAAGATACTTTAATTCTATAGTAAAATCTAAACAAATTTGCTCCTTATATACCTAGTCGGTTTTAATATTACCTCCCACTAAATATAAATAATTGAGGTGTGACTTATTACTCTTTTTCGTCTAGATAACGTTAATAGTTATTACTTTTACTATAAAATTGATAATCTTAGTATCATATTACATCCAATAAATAAAATTCTCGTGTCACAATGTTAGTTACCATACTCCTCCGAAACGGCTTGACCGATTTTTATGAAATTTTATACGCATATTCAGTATGTCTGAGAATCGGCTACTATCTATTTTTCATACCCCTAAGTGATAAGGGTTGTCCAGAAAAAATAAAAATAGTGTATATTATATATTATTGGTTGCTATTGGTTAATCGGGCATGTTTGTTGATTTGTATTATTATTTTTTGTTAATATATATATTATATATAAATGAATGTTTGTTTGTAGATTAGACCACTGGGAAGAAGATAGGCTAATTTAAAAAGGGTTACATTTGGTTTTTTTACTCATCGAATTTTAGTACAGTTAGGTTAGAATTTTGTATTAATTGATTATATTAATCCATCGTATGTGGAATTAAGTAAAAACGACAAACTTGGTATAACTTTGGTACTTTAGAGTTAAATCATACACTTACGTACAAACAGCACGGGGTCCGCGATCTACCGCAGGTAAGCTGCCTACCTGATAATGTTCTGCTGTGAATCAGGATTTTTATCGTGGGCAACAGAAAAGTTAAGATAAATCTAGAACATCACACACCGAATACTTTAGTCTTTAGTTAAAAAATCATTTAAGATGTTAGGATTCATAAACAAGAATTCGATTAATTTTAAAAATATTAACTCATTTATAATATAATATTATTACTTAATTTCAGTATAATATTTGTCAAATTGAGATTCAACTTACTGTAGGTACTTTTAATTTTTATTACCAAGGGGCAAGATTATTTATTTATAAATAAATAAATAGATAAATATTTTATAGCAATATCATATAATATAATATTATGCAGATACCTATTTATCAATATTATAACAATATAATAATTATCATTCAAATTTTAAATATTTCTATTATTAATAACTATTATTTTTGACTGCTGTACCAAACAGAACGGTTAAGGTATAGCTTTGGGATTTTTTTTTCTGAGTATATTTCTGGATTATTTTCTGGGGGTTTTTTTCCCTAGATAATATTATAATATAGTAATATAGTATTTTTAGGATGTAAGACAATTTTTAAAATAATAAATATACAATATTAGTTTTATTTCTAATAGATAATTTAAAAAATTAATTTTATAAATTATTTATTATAACTATTTAGTCAATCCCCAGTATATTGTTAATGGATTTTTACAGGGATTTTTTTTCAAACTGCCCATCAATCAATGTTAGTGACTCGCAAGGATTTTAGATTCTAATATTTAGACTATAATCTAAACACCTTGAGTGACTCGTCGCTTTTTAAAATAGGTAATAGGTTCAATGTAAATAATGTACATAATATATTATGTACTACAAATTATCGAGACCACGGTTTTATATATTATGTTCTATGTTATAACTTATAACCGAGATAGAGACATATATTGTAAACTCTGAAGTCTGAACCGTGTCATTGTTTAGTCATGTTGGCGGCACTGCGAAACGACGCGTTCGAAATTTACAGTTCCACGAGTGTTGTGCACAACCACTAAGTGCTTACTCCATGAGCCATGACTCACCCTTCCCCGGCGGCCAGCCGAGACCCGTCCTGCCCATCTGCGTAACGACTAACGACCGCCGAGTGCCGACCAGTGACTGCCGTCCGCCATTTTCACGGTCGCCATATCCGCGCGGTCACCGGTCCTTTTTTTTTCATTTTACGATTTTGTAATCTGTACAATTTCTACAAGCATCATTGTTGTAATGTGGTAAACACTATCGCTCGATATTTTGCGCGTAACAAAGTGGATTTTGGTGTTCGGGAAGGGCCAGTTGTAGCGAACGCAGTACATTCACGATGAGTTACAGCAGACCGCCGCCGCGGATTGAGGGCATGGTATCCCTGAAAGTCGACAACCTTACTTACAGGACGACGCCCGAAGACCTGAGGAGAGTTTTTGAGAGGTGTGGAGAAGTTGGAGACATCTACATACCCCGTGATCGGTTTACGCGAGAGAGCAGAGGGTTCGCTTTTGTCAGGTACGTACGACACTTGCTTTGGTAGTGTAGTGTATTGTGTATAATACTACCAGAAAGTGACCGTATCTGATTGATTGTGCAAAAATGATTATAAAACTAAGCATTGAGCTCGATACAGATTAATATTCACCACCACGGGTTGAGCTTCCCTGCTTGTCGGGTTGATGTTCCCTTTGGTGGTAATATAATTATACGCTGTGATCCGTAACTTTGATCTTATCTGATTTGCCAATCTTCTTATTGTGAAATTACCAACTAATAATTTGCTAGTCATATTTAATTGTAATCATATTTTTTACTTTCAGATTTTATGATAAACGTGATGCAGAAGATGCATTAGATGCAATGGATGGTCGCATGCTAGATGGTAGAGAATTACGTGTTCAAATGGCTCGCTATGGACGTCCAACTTCACCATATAGAAGACGGCGCAGGAGGTACAATATTCTGATAATAATAAATAAATCGTTTAATTTTACAGTTTAATATTCGGCTTCTTCAAAACTAAATGTGCAGAAAACCAAAACATCTAATCTATATTAATTCAACCACATATCATCCCTTTTATTGTTGCTTGACATACAAATATTCAACTGTTAAATAATATACTGAAACAATAGTTCTGTAGATTCTTATAATTTACTTAATAGGTATCTAATAAATTAATATATAATTGTTTCATATTAAGATATAGATTTTCAATTTACAAAAAAAAAAAAAATGTTTTTATGACAAGCAACCTTATTACAAGATGGTGAAAAATATTATATAAGTATTTTTTTAATTTTTTATTTAAGACATTAAATTATATTATTATAATTATTATTATATACTTTTTTTTGTAGAATTTAATATTTCCCTTGATTTTGTTTGTTAACACTATTTTTAAGTATTCAATATCTTAATGAATTACCTTTAATTTTTACTTAATACTCTACTTCAGCTTAATATTAAAAAAATTACCTTATTTTGTTAAAAGACTGAGCATTGTTGAAAACCCATTGATAGCAGCGACACTATTTTCAGGTGTGGGGTGTAATTGGGGAGTGGCGGCTGAGTGCTGTGGCTGAGGCTGAGGCTGAGCTAAGGTGTAATAATCGTGCTGACCGCAGTAGAAGGCGAGGGCGTTGTTCCTGCCAATAGCAGATGCATGCTGAGTGCTGACTAGCTGCTGATCAGCCGAGTGCCAGTTGCAGATTTCAGTTTGCTGAATTAAAAAAATAAATAAAACTAAACAAAGCAATCCTGAGTCATCCTGGCAACTCTGTTTAGGGTTAGGAAATAGCTAATTTTTAATTTTTTTCAATGCCCACCTTTTTTCTTTTTATTGCGCTTTAATAGTTTAATCCTTATTAATATTAAATGAAAAATAAATTAAACCCCAACTGGATGGAATTTAATGTGTTTTTATACATAAACATTTTGTATGTTATTTGATTTTAATAGAAATTATTATACCATCAATCATATGTTAATGCTATTGATTTAGGTCTCGTTCGCCTAGACGTCGTTCATACTCAAGGTCCAGGTCTCGTGGCCGTCGTTCACGTTCTTATTCTAGATCACGTTCACGCTCACGTTCTGGTAGTAAAAGTTCAAGAGGACATTCAAAGTCAGCCAGTCGTTCAAGATCATAGGTAAAAACTAATAATTATTTATTTTTAAACTATTTTTATTCATTTGTAATATTTGTTATTAACAGGACGTAGCACACGCATGTGTTGTCTCAGTCTTAAAATTGCATAACAGCAAATTTTGTGCTCAGCAGATCTTTTTATTGGTAAGATTATTATCTAGGCAATTGCATATGCTTTTTATTCTAATTTAATTTTTAAATGAGATGAGTATTTAAAAATTGTTAATTGTTAGTGCATCTGAAAATACTCGCTTTAAAATTAAAATATAATAAAAAGCCCATTAGGTTGCTTAGGTAATAATCTTACTTTTAGATACAAGAGGTCAATTTACTAATTTTTTAACTAACAGGGCGAAATGTGATCTGCTGAGCGCAAAATTGTCTTATGTTATACACTTGTAAGACAGGCAAAACATGCGGATCCCACGTCCTCTTAAAATTATTGTATTGATAAATCAGTAATTGTTCAAATAAGTTTTTATTATTTTAATCAATATTCTGTTATATTATATAAATTATTTAGTATTTTAGTTGTACTATATATTGTCTCATTTTTTATAAACTTGTTAAATAATTAATACAAATATTACATATTGATTTGTATTTCATAAATTAAACTTCCAGTGAAGATATTAGTTATCTATGGTTGAACTCTAATTCAAGCATCAATAATTACATATCAATAGGGCTCGGATTTTAAAGCATAATAAATAACAAAAAAGCACAAAATTGTTTTAAAAAAGCAAAAATGAAGCATATTTATTTTTTAAAAAAGCAAAAAAAAGCATGACTAAAAATTAACATGAATTAGTTATAATTTTATAAAACTGAATAAAAAAAAATTGAAAAATTAATTTAAATTAAAAAAAGAATTTACTACCATGTATTTGGGAAGATTTTCAGAAGTGAAACTGACTATTGTCTGACATATACAGACATAGAAAACGAACGCTCTACATCCACTGAAGTGATCGGTGCATACTTCATGCAAGAGGTTTCGTTTAAATCAAATCCATGATAATTAATTTTGTCTGATGAAACGCCACACAGTATAGTATTAATGTCCAGTAATTGTTTTCAGCCTTTGTTTTTCAAAAGAACACGATATAGCTTACCAGAAATAGCAGTTGCAATATCTCCATGAGCTTCATTTAACTTTTTTTCTGCATCTAAGACAATATTTATACATGTTGTCAATGATTTGCCTAAAATTATTCATATGATTTAGTATTATGATGATAATTGTTTAAATACTTGTTAAAAGTTACCTTTTCCCTCTAATGTTATAATAATATCAGAAATCCAAAGTTGGTTGAAATATACACAATATTTGATTGAAGAGATACATTTTGAAATAGTTGTTTCACTACTTTAACACATTGAGATTCTTCTTCGAAGTCTTCAATTACACTTTTTAATTCATTAAAATATTTACAATAATACTGGACAGCTTTAGATCTGTAGATCGATAATCTATAAATTTAAGGACGTTTCTCACTAATGGTACGGTCACGGTCATTATTGCGGGTTTTCACATCTATTAAGTAAATAAACATTTTTATTTTTATAGCATAACAGACATAAAAATTCCACAGTTAGAATAACTGAAAAAAGCAAAAATAAATTTGTTTATTTGGAATCAGATTGACGTGAAACGAATATATGTATAAAAATTAGATTTCTATCTTAAATATATAAAAAGAAGCATTTCCTTTAAAATCCGAGCCCTACATATCAATAATAAAAAAAAAATTTAATTATTTTATTTAAAAACTTTAATTTTGATTTAATTTCTTACAGGTGTGAATTTTTCAAAAATGTATATGGAAAAAACCTATGAAACAACAGCCACATCAATAATTTGTTTACACTATTATAATGATGAAAAATATTTCACGCCATTTATAAACCTCTGAAATATTTATGTTCTTTAATAAATAAACAATCATCATTTTGTAGCCTAAATCTTAGTTTTTTAAAGTAATAAATAAGATAATATTTTATTTTTTAAAATATAACCTAATTATTAAAGTATCATCCATAAAATCATAAAAGTACCTTATATTGTAGTTATAATTTGGGGCTAGGGCACTAAGGATAATATCTTCTTAGTTTACTGTGATAATAACAGTTAACAAGTAGACATTTTATCTCGGGTAATATGCATACAATTTTAAATATACTTTGATTCTCGATGAACTAGTTTTTGCTGTACCATGTAAGAGATAAGGATTAGAGCCTTTATTTTATTACCACTTACTGCTGCATATATTTCATCAATTGATTACTATATTTTTGGTCCATCCTAAAGGTGATAACCACTATTTTGAATACCCTCGAAATCATAAATAAACATTGATTGTAGCTAGTATATTTATTAATGTAACATTTATATATTCTCGGTAGTCCAATTAAAAAAAATCTAAACGTAAACAATGTAAATGTAATGATCTAAATTAATGGCTTAAACTTAAAGAAAATTGTGTTTAGTATTTTTAACTTTAACAAAAACTGGAAAATAATTGGTTTGATCAAAAACCAAGTATTTTATCCCTGATTTGTATTTTAAATCCAGCCTTATGATTTTATATTCAATTTTAATATGTTAGGCTATATTTATAATTAATAGTATATTTAGTGCATTTGAATACTATTTATGTATTTATAAATATGTTCATTGTTCCATGGACAATTTGCTATTATATTAAAGCTTAATTTTTTACAATTGAATATTGTGTATTTTAATTCTTATGTGATCATCATATTTATGTTTCCTTATATCTATCAAAAATTATATTAAATTAGTGCATAATTATACATTCACTTAACATATTTGATAATATTCCTATTAAAATGAAAAATGTATTGTGTATGATAAACAATGTTTATCATGACTAATTGGGTAATTTCATGGTTATTGCACATGTTATCAAACAAAAATAAAATTGCAGCGTAAAGGTACTATCCATAGCGTGACAAATTAGATAAGTATCATCACAGTTATACTAGTTTGGCGCAGTAGATGTACGCATTTCCAGCCTATATCGTAGTTCTCTACTTCTCATTGGTTGATTTTGTTCTGTGTTATATATTTATATGTATCTTATGATTGACAGCCAATAAGAAGTGGAGAACTATGATATAGCCGAAGTAAAGAGCGGAGGATGCGTTTTAAAATACTGTGATGATACCTATCTAATTTGTCATGGTCCATAGCATAACCAGTGGCGTGCCGAACTGACAAGCAGACCTGAGGCAAACTATACAATTTGATCCCCCTCCCTACCACCAACAGTTTTTTCACTATTTTTTTTTATTCAAAATAATAAATATTAAGTTTTTTTAGGTATAAGTTGCACATCTATACTAACACACCCACCCACCCACCCAAATTTCCCTTGAGGCAACTGCCTCAAAAAATTACTGTTCGGCACGCCACTGGTATAACCGGTATAGGTTGTGCCCTTATGCTTCCATTTTAATTCCTTAACGCGATAAAATGATAATATAGTGGGGGTACTATTGCAATAACCTTGTATATTTAAGCCAGGGACTGGAACCTTTATGATTTTATCGGTTTGGGTTTCGGTTTTCAAAAATATCGAATTTCGGTTTCGGTTAATACCGGTTTTAACCCTTATTATTTGATTTATTTTTTATCAATAAAGTACTATGTAAAAAAAAATGAATATAATATTAATAACCTCTTTTTAGTGACAGGTATTTGTAATTAAGTGTAAATATTTCAGAATTTAGGTAATATTATAAAAAATGAATTATTATAAAATTATAAATTAAAATAAATAAATACATTTTAATATTAAAAACAAATAAGAATGAATTTTTAACACACTTGGGTGACCCATGTTTCAGTTTGATATAATAATTTATAGGGGGACGAGGTGGCCGAGCGGTCAACGCGTCGACTTCGGCACAGCCGGTCCGGGTTCGATTCCCGGCCATCGGGCGGCATTTTTCTCCGGGCAAGTCACGGTGTCCGGAGAACAAGTGCTGCCATCCCCCACCCGGGCAATGACAGATACCTACGGGTGCCCACTAAAAAATTCTGCCCACGTGTTCCAAACAAACAAACCTACAGTTCCACCCCCCACAGTACCAAAGGCTAATGACCTAAGTTGTCGAAGCCTCAACCAAAAAAAAAAAATAATTTATAACTTATATATAAAAATATAAATTTAAACAATATATACCGCTCTAATGAAGACGGAAGAAAAGTTTAGTAGAATTGTCCTACAGAGCATAGTATAGAGAAAAGAGTTAACGATACCCGCATTACGTTTAGGTATTTAATATATTATCAATGCAGGCGTATTAGTAAGGTAACAATTATAATTTATATGATAACTTATTCTGAATTCTGAATCACTTATAAACGTCCAAATTACTATTATTTTCAGAAATTATACATCAGCTATTGCGAATTGCAATTCAATAATAATATTGATATCGATTACATGGAAATTAGAATTTGGATTTTTGGTATTTCTTTTATGACAATTCTGTTGTACTTGTACACATAATAATATTCTTATTTCTTAGCATTGATAAACTTTTATAGGTCTACATTTTCTATAATTATTTATTATTACTAATAATTAGTTATTACTAACTTACACCATAGATAAAATATCTATTGGATTTTAGAACCGAAAAAAACTGTAAAAACCTCATCAAAATATAGGTTTCGGTTCCTAAAAAATGTATTTGAGGGTTCCGGTTCCCAATATTCAAAGGGTTCCGGTTTTTTTCGGTACGGTTCCAGTCCTTGATTTAAGCCATGGGTAATTTATTACTATGATCAGAGTATCCCAAATCCTAAATGGACTAATAAACAATTACCATATGTCTATATTGTACTAATATTAAATTAAATTAACATAGGATATAGTACCTAAATAGAATATTTGATTCATAAGAGTGATTATTTAATAATCTTGGAATGATTTTGTCATTATTAATGAGTACGTAATGACGAATTTGATGTTGGTCACGGACTAAGATATAATAGGATAGATATATATCTTAGTCCGTGATGTTAGTTAAATTGAATCAGAGGCCTATTTAAGGGGGCACGTACCCCTCACCCCCCTATTTGTATATTTTATACTTTTTTATTATTAGTATTAACCTCTCTTACTAAATAAATGTTATGATTTTATATCAAACACACTTATTTTGGTTATTTGGTTATAAATTAAGACATTATTTTGAGATGTCCCCCCCCCCTTTAGATGTCCTCAGACCATTAGACATTTTTAAATACGCCTTGATTATTGTAAGTAATCACCTAATAGTAATAAGTTATCATTACAATTATTACACATCAGAGTATCGATAGCATTTTTTTGGGTGAGGGGGGGAGCTCTATAGCCTTTTTTTGTGGTATCAACGACGCTGCCGTAACTTCTTGCGAATTACTTCGCATAAGGGCTATAATGATTCATGTACAGGACATATACTTTACAAATATAACTATAGAAAAATGTAATGGAACAAAATATAAGAAGCACATTATAAAGTAAAATATAAATAAATAATATACCATACATCATGACAAAATAAATAGGTATGCTATCAACGTAGCTAATATTGGTCGAGAACGCGCACCCCTCCCGCACTTCACCAAGAACTGTGACGTAAGCCGTTCTCACCAGCAGAAATAATAATAATAATAATAATAAATATAATAATAATAGTATATAATATCGGAGAACGGATGACGTAGTTTTGTGGTGGGAGAACACGCAGTTGCGTATCACAAAGTTGATAGCATACCTATATATTTTGTCATGCCATACATCATATTATTATCAATTACATATTTTGTATTTAAATTAAATATATAAAAAAAAAAAACATTTTAAATGGGAAATTATTACTATAGTATAAAGTTTAAACGCATGCTTTTATGGGCAAATATATTAAGAACCTCGTCAGATTTAATAATATTAGCTAAGTCCCTTTCAATATGAACTTTGAAGTAACGATAGATTTTAAAATCTATCGTTTGTCATGGAATTTCTTAGCCGTATTTTATTCATTGCATTGCTGAATGTGATCTTTCACAAGAAGCAGAAATTATTGAAATTGTATGTGCTACTTGTAAAAGTTTATATAAATTTGGAAAATTTTTTTTTTAAATTTCTTGATACAATAATAGCATCTATGTCAAAATCATCTTTATCAATACAGTTCTTCACAATTAGAATTTTTTATTTAAAATTTTAATCATCAAATATATTCTTCGGACATCAAAATAAATAATAGAAAATGTTTTCAGTTCTCACATATATATGGGCGCTATACAACAGTAAACTTTTACACAAGGGCCTAAACAAAGGCTATAGCCCGCTTAGCCCCCACCATTATACGCCTATGTACAGAACCAACTATTATTATATTTTTATGAATAATTATTTCTCAACCAAATCTCGTTGTATAATTAGCGATGACACTATCTCCACGAATGTCAGGACCATGAACTTCATGTAGGTATATCACATCGGAAAACAATATATAAAGTGAACAAAGTCTATAAGCTCAAAGCCATAAATAGAACTAGATAGTCAGGTCCCAGCTGTTAACACAATTATGCCATAATTCAGAATAGTGCACGTTATATACATATAAATTATGTGTATAATTCAATATTTAGATCACAGACATTCTGATAATATAATATACATATATATAATAACTATATGTATAACTATATATATTTCTTTAGAGTAGCTTTTTAGTTAGCTGAGATAGTAGGCATGATGAATTTAATAAATAAATCATTTTTCCCCGCATCTTTTCGCAGCTTAATTTGAGACATAATTTTAGAAAAATATTGCCGTTAGTCTGATCAGATGCAATACGAATATCCTACAATTTCGCGAATCGCGATACCTACCATAATAATTTCTGTTTTAATTTTACAACTTCAAAAACATATAGTTAGTAATGATTGTGTTTTGTTTATTGGTTTACCTAAAAGAAGGACAGATAGGCATTAGATATTACATTTATAGACCAATGTTGTTAAATAAACCATCAACAGTACAGGCGTCACTTAACTGACCGGGTAATGTAGACAATTTTTATATACATTAAATAAGGTAATATTACGAGCTGTTTATTGGTAGTCAATAAGCTCAGAATAGACTAGCTAAACGTTAGTTCCAGGAAAAGCAATTTTAATAATCATTATCTTCAATTTTTGACTGTAACTGCTCAATCTTAGCACTAAAGAAATAAGGGGGCTGCAGTCGGACGTTGGTCATGTCTTAAAGAAATAAATACAGGAAATTTAACATGATGACATCAAAATGACTCGTAAGTGTTTAAATTAAACGCACATAAGAGCGTGTGAGTCTAATCTGTGATCGTTTTTGGTCAATATTTCCTAGAAATGTCCTGAAATATAAGACACTAGGCCCACACAATACCACCCAGTAGGTCAGTTGTTATTTATATTCGACGTCAGTTACTCGTAACTCATGTATGCGTAGGCATTGACAGTGATATTACATTAGATAAACTTTTTTCGATTTAAAAAAGTGGTCGTTGGACCAAAAAGTCAGACAAAACTGAAGGAATTAAAATTTGTCTAACTCATTTAAATTGATTAACAAGTTGACTAAGTTATTATAGAAGCGATTTTGAATATCTATTTTTTCAACAGTGATATCTATGAATAAAAATAAGATATTTTTTAATTATATTATTTGTTATGACACTAAAAATAATCGGAGTATTAAAAATCACATTTATTCAATCTAGTAAACTTACTTAATTAATCATAATCTGTTTTCAAAACTAAAAGCCATATCAAACCAAACCGTCTAAAACTAAAAACCACTTGTTTTTCATCGACTGTCACCCCTTTAAAGTGACTTCTTCAGAAATAACTTCAGGAAGTTGGTTAGAGAGAAGATCGTGTTTTAATTCAATAGTAGGTATCACACTTTTTATTTTCTACTATATTAGATTGCCGACGCCCGACACGCATTGAGCTATACTTTTGCTGAGTAAATTTACTTTATCCACAATTTTATTGAGTTTGTCATCAGGTACGATAGTACCTAGCCGAAACAGACAATACGAAATTCAAGGTTAAAAACTTTATTGTAATAACACCTAGAGCTGTATCAAGCAATTCAGCGTTCCGGGGGAAAATTTTTTAGCGCCCCTATTCCCTACAATTTAACTACCAACCGTTTTCTTATTAAATAAATTTCCATATTACCACAAACCACGAAAACTAACTAAAATATAATATTGATAACAAATTAATCATTAACAATTAATACCTATATAAAAAGGTGGGTAAGTGGATGTCGCTCTGCTGTATAGTAGTTTACAAGTGGGTCACTGTAATGGATGGTGTTAAATTTGAATTCAATGATATGATATCATAGTATAAGAAAAACGATTCTGAGCGAAAACGGTCAGTCAGCCTACTATGATGATATTAAGGTGACTAAAGTAATTTATATATAACCTATTTACGTGGAACCTTGTTTTAAATTTTCAATCCTTACCTATAAAAGTTGAACATTTTATACATTTTTAACTACAAAATAACTATTTAATTTTGAATTTGATACATTTTGTCGAAATTCAAAATTTAAATGCTTATAAAAAAAAATTGTGCCTATGTATTATTAATATTTTTCAACTGCTGTTGTAATAATACATCAGGAGCCTTGCATTAAATGTTTACACTTTTTTACCCATTAAATACAATTTTATTGATATTTATAGAAAAAAAAAACTAAAAAAATTGAAAACTTACAATGTCCGTGAACAGCTCAAAAAGAGTCAAATTATTTTCAAAATTGAATGGTGTATAGAAAATGAAAATATAAACATACAGTGAAATTTTCAAGTGTCTACAGTCATTCGTATTTTCATTACGATAAAATAAGGAAATCGTTACATGAGAAATCGAGTAAATATAAAATGTTGTAAAAATATGAATTTAAAACGCTCATAAAAATTTAATTTGACTTTATTGTAGACATTTTTTTTCGATAAAGGTAGACAAACTTATGAGCAATATTGTATATCATTTTCAAATCTTAGATTTAAAAAGAAAAATTTTTATGAATTTCTAACTCAAAATAATTTGGAAATTTTCGTCATTTTTACGTATTTTGTCGATATTTGAACTTTAAATGCTTATAAAAAAAATTGTGAATATGGATTTTTAATATTTTTCATCTGTCTTTTAAACAATATATTATTAGGAGATCTCTATTAATTTTCAAGCTTTTGTACCCAACAAATAAAGTTTTATTGATATTTATAGAATAAAAAATTAAAAAAATTTTAAATTGAAAATGTTCCTAAACAGCTCAAAATAAGTCAAAATATTTTTAAAAAGGCATGGTGCAGGTATAAATAATGCTAAAATGACTAAATGTTTATATAGTTAAACATTTAGTCAAAATTTCACGTATCTACAGTCATTTGTTTTAGAGTCACACCAAAAACCAAAATTGATTTTCGTGAATATGTTCGTTTTTCCTTAATTTTTTATTTGTTTTTCACAGCGCTTTTGAAAACTACTCGAAAATTTTTACTTTTGACCACCCAAAGTTCCAACTAGATTCACTTTCCTATCAGAAAAGATACTCTTGAAGTAAATCCTAGCATTTTTACTGTCCAAAAGGTGATGACAGACAAAAAAAAATAAAAAAAAAAACACACATTATTGTAAAATCAATAAATTCATCGTTTCACTCAGAATCTAAAACACTGATTCAAATTGTGTCCAATTGTGCACGATTACAATACTTGTCCAAATATATAATAATTCAGTTACAATCAGTGATAAATGATAATGCGAATACCAAGTCATACGCATACGCCCGTATAAATATAATAATATAATATTATTATTAATAGTCACAACAATTTTACACTATTTATTAAAATCAATATTACATATTTGTATATAGACAGCTATTAAATTCGTAGAATGATAATGATAATTACATAATTTTAATAATTATTGATAACTTAAAAAAAATACAGTTCCTGATTTGAAAAAAAGATGTTTATTTCGGATATCTATTTTATATTTACTCTATGCGAATAATAATAATATAAATAGGTAGAAAATTAGGGGCCCCCAATTACCATAATTAAGCCGGGGCCCCGTCCGCAATTGCGGACTAGCGGTCCGGGCCAGTCCGATCCTGTATGTGACAAATATAAATCCCTCGGCGCCAGCAGTCCAGCTCACCTTTCCAGAGGCTTGAACACACTAAATTTCAACGCTATAGTAAGCCAAAAATGTGCGAATGCCGTATTGCGACAAAATAAAAACTCGAAATTAAAACTTATTCAACATAAAATTCGATATTTATTTATTTTTATTAAAACGTTTTTTATCACTTTTATCCATGTATAAATAACGAAAAATGTGCAGTTTTCGCACTATTCGCAGTACTGATCTATGTAAATTGAACCGGTTTTAGCGTGTTCTCGCTTGCGATGTGTATTAGGCCTATAGGGGACACCACAATAAAAAAAACGCGCCTCGTGTAATACCTCATTAATACCTCATGCTTTTAAACAAAATGGAGTATGTGAATAAAATTTTATTGATATTTATAGAAAAAAAAAACTAAAAAAATGGAAACTGAAAATGTCCGTGCACAGTTCAAAATAAGTCAAAATATTTGTTATGGTGTATAGAAAATGCTAATATATACATTCAGTCAAAATTTCATGTACCAACGGACATTTGTTTTAAAGTTGCACCAAAAACCAAAATCCATTTTCTCGAAAACAGATTTTGCTTAAAAATTCCCGTTTTTCCTTAATTTTTCTTTTGTTTTTCACGTCGCACGTGGCAGATTTTTAAATTGGCACCCGTAGGTATCTGCCATACCCGGGTGGGGGATGACGGCACTTGTTCTCCGGACACCGTGATTTGCCCGAAGAAATATGCGTAATGTAGTATTGTTATGGTATTAACGGATATATTATACTTTAACGACGATTGACTATCGTTTTGTTACTAATTTATTACCTATGTCCTATAATGACATATTATATTTTAGAAGCATATTATAAATTATTATTCTTTAACTAATTTGTACAAAAAATGATATAAGTATTAAAGATTTTACGGTTTCTAGATTTATGTCGACTAAAGTTATCAGTGGGGGGCTTTGCCCCCACACCCCTTCCATTCATACAACTGTATACACCTTCTCATTAATCTTAATATAAATAATAACCTATAGTCCTATAACATAATACACTTAAATCTATATTATTATTATGACAGGTACCTATGTATTATTATTATTATTTTGATAAGGTCTTAAGGTCGCTCCACACCATGCATGTTTCGCGTTTCACGTTTCGTGTTTTACGTTTCGTAGTGTTTCGTTCAGTTTTCGGTTTACTGTTGCTTAGTACGATTATTTCGTGTGAACATACAGGTTGTTTATTCTTTTTTATTTAAATAAAAATGAATAGTGATAGCGAAGATGAATTATCAATCGCCAGTGCAATTTATATTGTATTGACTTCAAAACTAAAAAAAAATAAAAAAACCAAAAACACGAAGATGGTGGACTACAATTTTATTTAAAAATCGAGATCTGTATGTATAATATTTATTTTAATAATATCCTATACATATATATATTCTATATAAATGTTGTAGATACAGTGGTAATAAATTAATGAATGACCTATCATACGAGTGTTCTGCAGTGTTTTCCATGGAAAATTCGAAAATTTTTGTCGAATGACTTCGGCAGATTTTGAATATTTACTTAATTGAATAAAATTAGTCCATCTATTTCTTAACAAGACGTAGTATAACGAGGCGGTAAAATTGACGAAATCAAAGGACCCGAAAATATTTTTCGTGCTGTTTCGTGTCGTTTCCTTGTATTTCGTTGGGTTTCGTGTTGTTTCGCGTTTCTGCCATATTCATTGTCATCTCAAAATACTGCAACATTAAATTATGCACAATAACCATTTCCTTCGCCATCTCAAAATACAACATTAAATTATTTACAACAACCATATGCATTGTCTTCTCAAAATACTACAACATTAAATTATGCACAACAACCATTTCCTTCGCCATCTCAATGCTCAACATTCAGTCATACATCGAAGCCATCTCCATCCAATTCCTCGACACCCAGTCGTTCATCACTAATATCTCCACCACTCAACAACCAAACAGAGGCGTCAACTAAAGTTATTGAAGGGACATTGGACTATGATTGGTTAAATCAAAATTTAAAATAAAAATACTAATTAAAACATTTTTCAGCAATATCTAATTATGTTAAATACTATTAAATATTTATTAATTTACAATAAATTACCTTTACTTGATCAGAAAGTTTTGTTTTCAATGCTTCACACACTTCAATTATTATTAATGAAATAACTTGAGGTGACATTTTGAACAAGTGGCTTAAACTTTGGTAACTATCTCCACTGGCCAAAAACCGTAAAGTTACAGCTAAACGCTCCCGAGCAGGTATAGATTTTCTTAAGTGAGTGTCTTGTTAAGAAATAGATGGACTAATTAAATTAAGTAAATATTCAAAATCTGCCGAAGTCATTCGACAAAAATTTTCGAATTTTCCATGGAAAACACTGCAGAACACTCGTATGATAGGTCATTCATTAATTTATTACCACTGTATCTACAACATTTATATAGAATATATATATGTATAGGATATTATTTAAATAAATATTATACATACAGATCTCGATTTTTCAATAAAGTTGTAGTCCACCATCTTCGTGTTTTTGGTTTTTTTTTTTTTTTTTTTTTTTAGTTTTGAAGCCAATACAATATAAATTGCACTGGCGATTGATAATTCATCTTCGCTATCACTATTCATTTTTATTTAAATAAAAAAGAATAAACAACCTGTATGTTCACACGAAATAATCGTACTAATCAACAGTAAACCGAAAACTGAACGAAACACTACGAAACGTAAAACACGAAACGCGAAACATGCATAGTGTGGAGCGACCTTTAGAAATAAATGTATCCAATTACCTTGTGGCACAATATTATGATTAATAAAAATTTGATTTTGCTATCAAAAATTTAGGGGTGCTCATATGAATTTTGGGGGTGTAACAAGCACATAAACATCAATATTAATTGTATATTTCATTTGAGAAATATTTAATAGATAATATATTCTTTATCCTATTGACAATGGCGCAACTAGGGATATGCTGAGGGGACTTGTGCACACACCCCCCCCCCCACCAAAAAAAAAAAAACTTTTTCCATTACATTTTGATTATTTTGAAGTAAGAACTATCAATTAATACAAAAATATTGTACTATACCAATATACTTATTTTATATTGAGGAATAAAATATATAGGTACTAATAACATAATAATATTATGAAATAATCTTTAGTTTATTTAATGTGTTGTACAGAACGGGTCACAGATACGCAGTTATTACTTATTTGTGTAACAATAGTCATACTAATATTATTATATAATCGGTTGATGGAATAACTTTGAACACAGGATAACGACATTTTATCTTTATCTTTGGCAGGATGAAAGACTACCTATGAATGTGAGCGCGTTGACAGCGTCTCCTTGTTTGTAATTTGTTATTGAAGTGTATTGATTATTTAATTATACTATTATAATAGGAATCATTTATAAGAAAATATTATTGTTTTTTTTCAATTGCTTACATGTTTGTGTATCTTACAAAAGGCGCCTCACGCATGTCTGAAAAAATATTTTTTAAATGTGATTTTGTCTTGAAGGGTATAAAGGCGGGTTCACAACTACCCGTGTCGTGTCGTGTCGTGTGAATTGTGAATTTCGAATCAGGACGATACCAACTTGGTATCTAATCAAAATATAATAGATACCATAGGTATTAGATAGATAAGAT
>NC_042495.1:63542214-63566928 GCF_005508785.2 Acyrthosiphon pisum
TACATATTTTATTATCACATTTTGGTGAACCAATCAGAAAAAAAACGAATTTTGCACGACACGACACGACACGCGCAGTTGTGAACCCGCCTTAAGCGTCCAAATATTTCTCCAGCCACCAAGGTTTCGTATATTTTCGCTTAAACCACCTGTGATCTATATAGCTCCAAAAATATATTTTTTTAATCCCTACCACAGTCTTATGTTATACAGGTGTTTTATCTTATTATTATTGGTATTAACTATATTACTTTAATGTACTCGATGTATAGGATGACTGCAGCGTCGTGTAAGTTTCCACACCACCTATGCTTGTTAAACAACATTATATCACATAATCCATTTTATTTAGAAGCATGAGGTATTACACGAGGTGCGTTCTTCTTATTGTGGCAGTTATCCCCTATAGGCCTAATCCACATCGCAAGCGAGAACACGCGAAAGCCAGTCGACTACAATAATATTGTAATTTATACATAGATCGGTTATCGGTACTTCGAGAACTATACACTACTCTTGTATAACATTTTTCGTTATTTATACACAGTGGCGGAACTAGGGGGGGGGGGTAGCTGGGGATTGATCCCCGGGCATAATTTTTTTGTGGGTCTTTATATTAATGATTGGTTTTAGAAGTAAGAAAATATTTTTATTTCAAATAATAATGAAAAACAAAAATAAAATTATATATTATGGCGTAAAATAATTATTCGTCATTCTATTATTAGATCGCGTAGCTGCGCGATCGGCGTGCGCCGGCGGTCGACAGTACATAATATAGATTATAGAGACAGACTAATAATACAAATTAAATATAAATGATTGTATTTATTATTGATTCAATCGTAAATATAAATATATTAATTAATATGAACGTTTTCGTCGACGCACGGTGACGACGCGGACAAAAATAGCAAACAATTAATTACCACAATCCACAGTGATATTGTGATAATTCTATCATTTGCCATTTGAAAGCGCGGCCGACCAAGCGATTCCGCTCTGTCACTAATCAGTATAGTAGGTACATCATATTTTTAGTTAAAGGTAAGATTATGCATAGGTAGATTCGTATAAGTATACAAAATAACTAATAAGTATACTGGTAATTGGTATGCTGCTGTCAGTATGTACCTACTATAATTATTAAGATTCTGAGTGAAAGTGTGAAAATATAAAGGAATTTTTTGATGCAGTGTTTCGTTAAAATGTCTGATACCTACACAATAACTTATAAGATTATCAATCAACGTACGATGTATTATATCTGCTTATTAAAAATTATGTTAATATTTTTTAATATTATATATTATAATATTTACCAAGATGGTTCTACATTTGTTTATGTTTAAAAAAAAGATTTGATTTGTCTTTTTTTCCTTATTTATTTTATAAATTGTTTTATTTAATTACCTTTTTTATTGGCCTATTGTGTGTCTATTGTCATTGTGTAAACTCTATTATAATTGAGGCGCATAGAACAGCTAGTGGTTTTATACAGGACAGGTACATAATTGAAGTATTGATTATTTTTCAATATTTTTTTTTCCCCTAAAATCTACTCTAGTCTCTAAGGAAAATAAACTCACTTTTAATAATTAATTTCTTGCCTTCTAAACTATCTATAAAGCACTAACCCAATTAACATTGGTTAAGTGTTAAATGTTTTAATGTGGGTTAGGCCACTCAAATTTTGAAAAATATTTAGGTGTATAGAGTTGTTTACAGACATTTTTAGTGTTTTCAATTATTTTAGGTTTTTTAATTTTTTTCTATAAATATCAATAAAATTTTATTTGTTGGGTAAAAATCTTGAAAATTTAATAGAAGGCTCCAAATACATATTTTCAAAGGCAGATGAAAAATATTAAAAATCTGTAGTCACAATTTTTTTTCTAAACATTTAAAGTTCAAATGTTTTAACTTTTTAGTTAACATTATTATATGTGTTAAAAAGTTAATAAGTATTTAGTGTGTAAACTGTAAAGTATGTTTGTAATTTTAATTCCATTTATTTGAAAACAAATGTAGGGAATGATAGGTATATTATTTTCAGTCTTGGTCTATGATTGGGCGTAATTTTAATATTTTCCCCGGGAGTAAAAAATCTTAGTTCCGCCTCTGTTTATACATCGATAAAACATATTTTAATATAAATAAATAAATAAATATCGAATTTAACGTTATAATAAGATTTTAATTTCAAATTTTTAATTTTGTCGCAATACGACATTCGCATATTTTCGGCTTACTATATAGCGTTGAATTGTAGTGTGTTCCAGGCTTCCAGCCTCTGGAAAGGTGAGATGGGCTACTGGCGCGGAGGGATTTATATTTGTCACATAGCATTATAAGTACAAGAGGAGTAAAGAAACAGTAATTTTAAATTATAATGATGATATCCCCCCGATCTTTATTTAAAATTCAACACTGCCCTAATATTATAAATTTATAACTATAACTATATATTATCAGTGGGTGTTAACCTACTATTATTATTATATTTATCATATTTGTATTACTTTATTATATACCTATATTATTATTTATAGAGTTTACCAAAATATTATTTCTAAGTCTCCCACCATAGTGCACTCACTATTCCTATTGAGCCTCTTTATTCAAACTGTTCTAAGTGTCGTGATACTCATTCATAAAAATGTTTTTACGGTCCTGGAACAAAGTGTTTATTTTGAGTGTGTGACGCCGACCGGCGATAGTGGATGATGTGTTTGGTGTGGAGTTGAAATGATGAGGGGACGATAATATTAAATAAAGACATTTTACAAAATTCTTAATACATAAAAATATAAAATCATCTTACTTGGTTTAGGCATCTATAGTTTAGCTTACTTATGCAGTTATTTGCCTAACCAAGACTTACATCAAAATAATTCCTTATCGTAATTTGGACTTAATAACTTTTCTATAAAGCTTGACGGGTGTAGAAACATTGTAGGTGCATAAAAATATTTCAGATCTGTGGCAGTGAGGCCTGAGAGATATAATCCTTCATAAAAAATTGCATTTATTTTTGATGTGCGTGCGTCTATGAACCTAAAATGTGCAATTATTTTATGTTGAAAATAAAAAGAAATTTTACTTTACAAACGTAAAGAAACTTAAAAAAGTTAAAAAGAATATAAGAATACTTTTAGAAAATAAAAATTATAACAGTAATCGGAAAAATATAAATATTATTAACGAAAGTAAAAACCTATGTATTATATTATACAAATGTATTTTGATCAAAATTAAAACGGTAATAACATTAATAAGAAAATTAATAACTAGGCAGCATACAATTTAGCAAGCATATTTATTATTTATAATAATAATAAATATGAATAACTTGTTTGTGTACAGACGTACAGTGTACGTTTGTTTATATTGTGTTTGTGGCCAACACACGATACAACAAATGAATACCAAGTAGATATAGCTCATGTACCTAGTATTTAAAAATAAATAAAACTACTTAAATAAAATTGTAAATTAACGATCTAAGTCTTCCAGTTTAAAGCTATTCTAATAAATTCTAGTTCAAATAAGTCAGAGGTAAAAAGTACCTACTCAACCAAATAAAAATAATTGTAATGGCATTATTGATTAGGATATATAATTTAGATAGGAGAGGAGGACTACGTCGTTCAGAAGTCTGAACTATCAGTGATTTAAATAAATACAATTTACTGGCCAAAAAATTATGTAATAATCATTAGTCACAATTTAGTATTTACTGTAACTGTTTTACAAAAATATTAAAAATATAGGTAGTAAATAAATATTAAATATACATTTAAATTATTGTTAATAGATATATATATACTGTGCTAAGGGGAAATTATACAGGAAATCTTTATGATTTGTGCACCCCTAAAAATATTGGTCTAGTTGTGCCTATGTCTATTAGACTAATAAATTTAAAAAGTATTTTAAAATAGATTAATAATATATACGCGGTATCTATATACCTGGGTATAGTGGATATAATCTGTCGTCACTGCAGACGAGTTTATAAGTATTGTTATTTGTTAAATGTATTTACGGAACGTGCTTTTCTCCCTTGGGCATATTTCCCCCTGTATATCCACGGGTAGTTAAAACTCAATAGGTAGGTACTGAGCTTAGGATTAGATTTTCGCTTAATATCGTACGATAAATAGAAGGGACATAGCATGTTGAATGTAATAAAAGAGATAATAAGCAATAAGGTCGTCAAAATGATTTTTAAGATTTCTTTGAATCGCAAAAGAGGGTTCCCTATAAACATGTCGCTTAACCAACTACAATATTATGCACCCCTATTAGTGTACATATGTCACATACAAATATTTACGGGTATACAATACCAACGATACTGACAAAACACAAAATATATTATTTTGATTATTGAAATTTTAAACCAGGTCTCTATATTATCTACTTACAAAATAAAGCTATACTGAAAATAATATTTTAAATGTGCTCTATCTTTGTGACTTCGTGATTTCCAATATTACACGTGGACGTGGTACCTACCTATATGGCTATATACCATAGACCTTATACTAAGGTGTATGCTATATACCTACTACGATATTGTCATATTAATACATTTTGTTTTTGTACCTACTTAGTTCAATATAATATATAATATAATTATATAAACTATTCAATTAAGTTTTAAAAAAATTAAGTGAACTATCTATCCAAAATTATAATAATTTTGTTCAACCAAATAACATCAATAAAAGATTGTAAGTGTGCTGTGCTAAATTTAAATTTAATAAAACAATATTAACTATAATAATATAGTTCAATCAAAATAATAAGGATAAGGTATCTTTTGTTACGGATGTTCGTTATAGGATTAAGGATTAAGTACAATATTTTTTCACGAATTCTTAACTCAAAATAATGTATAATGTATGTAATAGTATAAAACGTGTTCGCATTCTGAAACTAATATTTTTACCTGTCTGCACAGTCTCCGCGTTTCGTACTTTTAATGCTCAACTGTAAAATTTACAAAGTGACCAGCTAGAAGCGGGCTAGAACCAGATGACATTTTTCTCTTGGTGATCATTGTTTTTAAAATGTATACATTTTTAATTATTGTGGCCTGTACTTCACAGTTTAAGTTTTACAAAATTACAATACCTATATATAAATACCTACCTACAATATTTATAGAAATCAGTGGTTTTGAAACATTACTGCTATGTGACATAGATACGTTATGGCCGCATACACCAGCTATGTACAATGTGAATAATAATAATTAAAAAATAATTTGGATACAAATGTTGATCAGTACCTATATAATATATTGTATATAAATTGTACTGTACATACGGCCAATTATAAGATCAAAGCGCATACATTTCGCGGTTGGATTTGAGAAACTCATTGGCGGTTACGGAGGAAGGCTTCTATATATTATTGTAATACCTACTTACTATAAATTCTGTAATAAATAATAATAATAATAATAATATAATGCAAGCGCATCTACAGTCCGTGTGAAGGAATGCGCGAACAAATATCTATAGAGTTGCACTTTATATTGGTAGTATTATACATTATATACAGCATACACTACATAGGTATATGATACCACTACTATCTGTATAGGAATTCAGGTTATAATACATCATACATAACAGGCAAAGACGCGCCGGTTCGTCTGAAATAACACGCGTATAATAACATAGGTGGTAGGTATATACTACATTATATATATTATTATGAATATCAACAGAATAATATAATATTAAAGTATGTGTGTGTGTAGGCGTATATACAGAAGGTAAAAGCAGTGTTAATAAATTTAAAAAATAAATTGTATTATAGAGGTACACACACATGCACACAGCACACATAATATAATAAAATGATGTGTATAAATCGATAAAGATTTGCGGCTACGGATCCAATCGAGTGGCAACGCCGTGATGATCCGGGGCTAATTGTTTGAAAAAGCGGCTGCGGAGAGGTTGGGTCATCGACACGCACACACACATAATATATTATATATCTATACACAAGACCGACTCCAAATAAACACGCACATAGACACACACACACACACACACACACACACACACACACATGGGTAACGATAATATAATATAGTGGTATATACACGCCGCCGAGGCCACCCCACGACAACGGATTTTATACATAATACCGGTTACGGGGTGGAGCCTAAAACTCGCATATTATATGTACGCGTATAAATGTGTGCTCACTGACACACACACAAACACACACACATATACACTTACATTAATACACACAATGAACGATCTATAGGTGTATGTATAATATATATATATGTATGTGTGTGTGTATACACAAATCCGGGGGGCCACCGGGGCGCAAATCCAAACTCCAATTTCACACTGGAGCGGACACACCGGATCATTGGATGAAACCGGCCGCCACGGCAGACAATATAATAATATATAATACGCGCCGTGTGCGTACATAGTATATAATATATCGGTTACACAAAAGGCCGAACAATGCGCACCGCGGATTAACTTATTTATACAACATGTGTTCTGTCGGCTTTAAACGGTTCAGATGGGTGGTCCCAAGCCCGGTGGCCGTACACACACACGTGCACACGCACAACACACATACACACTGGCACATACAAATCACGTCTATATATATATATAACACGATGCGTATAGTATAAGGGTATACCTAAACAGCTAGCCACAGTGGCGGCACAATATGAAATAATAATATATATATTATTACCTGGCGCGCGCTTGTGTATGTGTATGAGTGTGTGTGGGTGTGTGCGTGCGAGTGTTTAAATGTAATCGCGGAAATTGTTGAGTGAGAGCAATAAAAGGACTATATATTATTGGGCATGGGCATTATATAGGTATGCGTTTATAATATACTATATAGTATATACACACTCGCATATATATACATATATATATATATATATATATATATCAATATGTGTGTGTGTGTGTGTGTGATGCATATTATTACCTACCCATATGATAATAGTATACATAATAATAGCCGCGGATGGTTCTTGCAGAGAACGCACGTCCTCCTACCCCTGCAGGGCTCCAGCACACCCGCTCAAAGCACCGCTGCAGTCGCTTGTCATTTTTTTCCCTAAACTCCGGAGGATTATCGCGAATCCGGCTTTTTTTACGCGCATTATGATAATAATGCACAGGTATATCATCATGTACCTACAAACTACGCATCACATTATATTCAGGACTTATATAGGTGCATAATATATATAAATACATATATAATAATAAGACCCCATAAACGCACGTTGTGAACGATTGGAAAACTTCCGTGGGAAAAATGTCAATGGTTTTGTACCTAGGTATACTCATTTTTATATGAATATATTTTTTACCTGAGCGTTTATCATACATATTTTGAAGATTATTTTATATGTTAGCACTATTTTATATTGTATGCATCTATTCATCCAAGAAAACTAAAATAAATGTTAAAATCAATTACCACCCCAAAATGACACCCATAAACTAGGGCCTGGATTTGAAGGCATAATGTATTATTTTTTAGGTTGTCTAAGGCAAATGAAAATGCTCTCTAAGTAATTATTCCGTTTTGTACTTATTCAGTATTATTATCTAAGAGGACGATACCCTCATGGTTCTCGTGTTTTCTCCGTCTTACAAGTGCGTAACATACCAAATTGTACGCTTAGCAGAACACGTGTACCCCTGTTAGTTTAAAAATTAGAGTGAGTTGGCCTCCTATAAAATTTAAAGGTAAGATTATTATCTATGCAACCTCGTGGGTTCTTATTTTAATTTAAAAGCGAGTTATAAGTATTTTTAGATTTATGAATCTGTATTTTAAAATACTCATAACTAGCTTTTATATTAAAATATAATAAAAAGCCCACAAGGTTGCCTAGACACTAATCTTATCTTTAGATTTTATAAGAGGTCAATTCGTTCTAATTTTTAAATTAACGGAGCTTCACGTGTTCTGCTGATCGTAAAATTTTCTAGGTTACGCACTTGTTACGGAAACAACAAATGCGGGTATCACGTCCTCTTAAGAGGAATTAAGCGCAATATTTGTTTTCTGCCGTCACTGACCCTTGCGCAACATATCGAATTCACGTTCAGCAGAACTATAATCAAATGTCCCTATGTTTTTACTTGTTATACTTTTAGTAATAGAGTGGATTCATCTAATATCAAAATTTAAGTTAAGAATATTACCCGTGTAGACTATTTGATGATACAATCATTTTTGTGTAAATTATGAAAGTGTAAAATATTAAAATTTAAAAATCCTTATAAATTGCATAAAAATTAAAATATCGTAAAAAAAAGCCAACGTATGACACAGGTATTTTTAAATTATAGTTTGATAAGAAGTGAATTCCCTCTAATATTGAAATTAAACAATACAGGGTTGGTTCGGCTAAATGTAGATTTGTTATGTTGTGCGTTGGTCAGGGAGAGAAAACAAATGACGCACTGGCATCCTTTTAATCTTTAATTACTTATTTGATATTATAATATCTTATATATTCATAGGCACAACTAGACGAAAATTTTAAGGAGTGTACAAATTATAAAGATTTCCTGTATAATTTTCCCTTAGCACAGTATATCTATTAAAAATAATTTAAATGTATATTTAATATTTATTTACTACCTATATTTTTAATATTTTTGTAAAACAGTAACAATAAATACTAAATTGTTACTAATGACTATTACATAATATTTTGGCCAGTAAATTGTATTTATTTAAATCACTGCTAGTTCAGACTTCTGGAGGACATAGTCCACCTCTCCTATCTCAATTATATCCTAATCAATAATGCCACTACAATTATTTTTATTCGGTTGAGTAGGTACTTTTTACCTCTGACTTATTTGAACTAGAATTTATTAGAATAGCTTTAAACTGGAAGACTCAGATCGTTAATTTCTTGTTCAGTAGGTTTTTTTTTATTTAAATATTACATAATGTACTATATATAGACGTAAAGTCTTAGTGGAGAGCTATACCTATTTTGTATTGATTTTTTATATAGTTTGTTGGCCACTAACAAAATATAAACAAACGTACAAAAACGAGTTATAATAAATAATAGATATGCTGGCTCAATAATATACTGCCTAGTAATTAAATATCTTATTAATGTTTTAATTTTGTTCAAAATACATTTGTATAATATAATACATCGGTTTTACTTTTTTCTTTCGTTAACAATATTTATATTTTTCCGATTACTGTTATAATTTGTATTTTATAAAATTGTTTTCATATTCTTTTTAACTCTTTTAACTTTCTTTTAATTTGTTAAGTATAAGTTCTTTTTATTTTTAACATAAAATAATTACACATTTTGGATTCATAGACGCATGCACATCAACAATTAATGATTAACAATTAAGCAATTATTAACGAAGGATTATGTCTCTCAAGCCACAGATCTGAAGACTGAAATATTTTTATGCACCTACAATGTTTCATCACCCGTCAAGCTTTATAGAAAAGTTATTAAGTCCAAATTACGATAAGGAATTATTTTGATGTAAGTCTTGGTTAGGCAAATAACTGCATAAGTAAGCTAAACTAAAGATGCCTAAACCAAGTAAGATGATTTTATATTTTTATGTATTAAGTATTTTGTAAAATGTATTTGTTTAATATTGTCGTCCCCTCACCATTTCAACTCCACACCAAACACAGCACCCACTATCGCCGGTCGGCGTCACACACTCAAAATAAACACTTTGTTCCAGGACCGTAAAAACATTTTTATGAATGAGTATCACGACACTTAGAACAGGTTGAATAAAGAGGCTTAATAGGAATAGTGAGTGGTAGGAGATTTAGATATTATATTTTGGTAATCTCTATAAATAATAATATGTATTATAAAATAACTAGCTGCCCGACCTTGCTCCGGAAGAAATTATTTTTTTATAATTTAATTTAAAAACATATGACTATATTTTTTGGCTATACAAATAATATAATATAATTACATATTGTAGTTATTGTTATTGCTAATTTCTGAAAGTTATATATCTTACATTTTTAATTCAACCACTGCAGGAGTGGTAAATTTTATTTTTTTTATTATAGAATAGAAATAAGGTAGAAAAAAGGTGAGAAAGTGGATGTCGCTCTGCTGTACAGTAGGTTACAAGTGGGTCACTGTATAATGGTTAGTATTATTAAATTTGAATTCAATGATATAATATCACTGTATAAGAAAAACGATTCTGAGCGGAGACGGTATGTCAGTCTAGGTATTAGATATATTATATACTTATCTATGGTATTAAAAAAAAAATTGACCAATAATAGGTATCCATAATAAATTCCAAATTAATCATATCACAATATCCATTAGGTACTTATAACGCGTTAGAATACTTTAGAAGTTTCAAGTACCCACGAATAATATTATACAATCACAACAAAATAACTAAAATAGTTATCCTATGTTTTTTAATATGTAATTTCGTCCAAATTTGTACTTAAAATGACTATAAAAATAAAGTGTGTAAATGTATTTTTTAGATTTTTTGGTAACAGAATTAATTACTTACGTGGAATATTGTTTTAAATTTTTAATCCTTAGATACAAAAATTGAACATTTTATAAATTTTTAACTACAAAATAATTTTTCAAATTAAGATTTGATAAATTTTGATAAATTCAAAATTTGATCTTTAAATGCTTATAAAAAAAAATTGTGCCTATGTATTTTTAATATTTTTCAACTGATACTTTAACAATATATCAGGAGGAGCCTTGTATTAAATTTTTACACTTTTTGGCCCAACTAATAAAACTTTATTGATATTTATAGAAAAAAAAAACTAAAAAAATTTAAAACTGAAAATGTCCGTAAACAGCTCAAAAAGAGTCAAATTATTTTCAAAATTGTATGGTGTATAGAAAATGCTAATATAAACATTCAGTAAAATTTTCATGTATCTATAGTTATTCGTTTTTGAATTACAACAAAATAAGAAAATCGCTACATGAGAAATCTGCTTTTGAAACAATATACTAGGAGCCTTTTATTAAATTTTCAAGCTTTTTTAATCAACAAATAAAATTTTATTGATATTTTTAGAAAAAAAACTAAAATAAAATGAAAACTGACAATGTCCGTAAAGAGCTCAAAATAATTCAAAATATTTTGAAAATGTTATGGTGTATAGAAAATGCTAATATAAACATTCAGTCAAATTTCATGTATCTACGGTGATCTACGGTCAAGTTACACCAAAACCCAAATTCAATTTTGTGAAAAATCGATTTTGCGTAAAATTCCCGTTTTTCCTTAATTTTTCTTTGTTTTTCTTGGCGCTTTGAAAACCTATGGAAAAATTTTACTTTTGACCCCCCCAAAGTACCAACTAGATTCTTTTTCCTATCAGAAAAGGTACTGTTGAAGAAAATCCAAGCACTTTTACTGTCCTAAAAGGTGATGACAGACACAAAAAAAAAAATAATAAATTAAAAATTAAAAAAAAAACACACATCATTGTAAAATCAATACATTCATCGTTCCACTCAGAAATTAAAATGGAAACTACAAATGTCTGTAAACAGCTCAAAATAAGTCAATATATTTGGAAAATATTATGGTGTATAGAAAATGCTTATATAAACACCCAGTCAAAATTTTATGTACCTATGGTCATTTGTTTTAGAGTTGCACTAAAAACCAAAATCGATTTTCTCAAAAACAGATTTTGCGTAAAAATTCCCGTTTTTCCTTAATTTTTCTTTTGTTTTTCACGTCGCTTTTGAAAACTACTGGGAAATTTTTGCTTTTGATCCCCCAAAGTACCAACTAGGTTCACTTTCCTATCAGAAAAGATACTGTTGAAGAAAATCCGAGCACTTTTACTGTCCTAAAAGGTGATGACAGAGACAAAAAAAAAAAAAATAAAAAAAACACACATCATTGTAAAATCAATACATTCATCGTTCCACTCAGAATCTAAAATACTTAAATACTTAGGTATAAAACATTTATTGATACGTGCATATTTTTTTTATTTATTTTTTTGGGGAGAGGGGTTATTTTAAGTTTGTATTTGTATATAATATAATTAATCAGTGCATCCCATTTGCGTCCGAACTCGTTAATCGTAACCCATTTGTGCCAGAATTAAAGCAAGTGAAAATCGTGCAACGTTGCTATTTATTAGGTACTTATAACCATGACATCTAATAATAATATTCTATAGTGGCTCATGATAATGAAAATTGTGAAATCCCAATCGAAAAGATAAATTTATTTATTTCTGTGTTAGTTGCATCAGCTCGTGAGTAGTGAGTACTGAGTACTACTAACTACTAAGTATAGTTATGAAATTTAATATAACTATTTCAAGAAAAAAAAACCTTGTTTAGTTACCTATTCGTTATTTCAAAAATCACGTGAGTGGAAATGTTGTTTCTAAAGGCAATAAGTGAACGTTGTGTTAAAAAAAAACTGTAATGTATATTATACCAAAACCAAAATTAATGATAATATACAGATATTAGATAGGTATACTAGATAACATATGTGTAGACAGTCTACACAGTGTAGTATTTATTATTTATTTTGATTTTATATGAAAACAACCCGTGACAAAGATTTCTATTTCGCTTTTATAATATAGATATACCTGATCATTGTATTAATTATTATGATGGATTTTATAAAAAATAATAATAAATAGTTAGCGTGGATTAAACATAATAATCGTATTATTTCAGAAATGATTAACTTTTTCTAATAATTGTTCTTAAAAGATAGCTGATGGCAACGTTGTATGCCGAATGGGCACATTTAGGCTATAAATCGATATATTATGTTTTTGTTTTATTTTGGGCGCAAATGGGTTACACTCTAATTAATACATTTATAGGTACATTAAATATCGGTGCAACGTTCACATAGTTATTTATGTATAAGTAAAGATCATATAATTATATTTTAAAATAGTCGAATAGAACAAGCCTGACCGTGCTTTTGAGATATCTGAAGCAGTAGTGTAGTATATATTGTCATTACTTTATAATAACAATTTATTGTATAGGTATAATACATGGCTCTTAAATGGCTACCATTTTATGAAATTTTGACCAGCTCAGAAAACATTCTCTATCTTGACCATTAAAATTGTTCTAAACATGTTAAGAGAACTACAGCTAAAGCTTCTTAAGCTCCATCCTGCCACCATCCAGCTACTGTAGTTCAACATTTATACATAATATACATGAGCTAATAATCTCTAAACGCAGAGGACGGATCCTAATACAATATTGATGACTTATTAATAAATAAGTAAACTAAATTATTAATATTATTAAATCATAATAATTAGTTAGGTTAATTTATTGTAGTTTGAATACCAACATACAGGAATTTATATTTAAAAAAGGGGGGGAAATGGGTAACCAATCTTCTGTACCATATGCGCCGTTTATAGAAAATGCTAATATAAACCTTTGATGACAATTTTAAGTACAAACCTATTTACAGTTGATTCTATTTGAATTAAGTACAATCAAATAAGTAAATTTATTTTGTTGAAAACTAGTTTTGTGTAAAAATTTACGTTTATCCCTAAAATTTTTTCTGGCGATTTTGAAGATTAGGTATTGGGAATTTTCTACTACTAAAAGTACAAATTAGATTCACTCTACTACCAAAAAAATATTGAGGTTAAAATTAAAACATTTTTTCTACTATAAATCGTACTATAAACCTGACCTAGTACCTACATATACCTACACGAAAAAAACACATTATTGTAAAATCAATACATTTGCTCCGTTTAGAATCTAAAAATACTAAAAACGCTGTACCGTTATAACAACAAATATATTGTCAGATATACTACTGTCGAAATTAAAAAGTTTTCCGGTGAGAATAGTGTATTAAATATTGGGGTCAGTCTTTGCTAAAACTATATTAATTATTTGATCAATACCTACTATATGCGTGTGTTTATTCTATCAAAGAGTCTATATATATAGAGAGCATACATAATAAATAATCAAACACAGGACCGATGAATATTTTAGAAGACGCTTTTTTTTTCATGTTCCGACCACTCTAAAATTCACCCGAAACTCGAACAGCGACTGTTGCCGGTTTAAGTAGGTATGGAATATATATGGGCGAGCATATTATGCACAAGTACTTATATAATATAAATGTTGAGCCTCTGAAACGTTTTAATAATGAATGGTTCAATTACCACTGTGCTGCTACAGATTAAATATAAATCGATCTGTGGTGCTGCGGCTTGTTTTGTCGCGAAATCCGTTTGTCGCGACGCCGTTCTCCTAGATTGACCGTTAATGGTTCATCTAATATAATATCATCTATTTATAATATACAAATTAGGTGGGAATTAGGTGGGAGGGTATAATGTATTATGTTGGTTTATGGTGACACTAATCTAACCACACACCACCCCTGGGCACTACAAACCGAAAGGTTGAGCACACCTGAGTTGAGCACAATGAAACTGTCGTCATAGCGACAGCCAATGCGAATTGATTTTACTCAACGCGAAACGCATATGTCACACAAGAGCAAAACTGACTATATTACCTATAATATGTATATTACCTATTAAGTATATTAATTATTATTATTATTATATATATAGGTATCAGTGGAGTGCCCACGGGGAGAATTATTGGGTTATAACTCCTACCTCATTTGACCCATAGAACCTCTTATTTGTGTATTTAGTATTACTACCACAACTTATTTAAATGTATTATTATTTATTAGCTAGTACTTATAACATCACCAATGAAAATTCTTGCGTACGCTACTGATAGGATATAGGCATCGAGATGAATAAAAAATACTAGTAGGTATTCGAAGTATTTTTATCTATCTCGATGAACATAGGTAACAAAAGGACACATGCGCCTACCATATATAGTACTATCCCACTGCAACAGTTGCCTAGCCCGCTCATCGAAATAACGTCTCCGGTATTGCGTTATAAACTTACATTATCAGTGGCGTTTATAGGGGGAGTTTGGGTGTTTACCCCCCCCCCCAAAAAAAAAAAAATGCTTTCCACCAAAATAAATGTATTATTTATATGATATTTATGTAAGAAAACTGTAAAAAACTTAGTTTATATATATACTTTACCCACCCTCCCTCTTTCATGGCCACTGTGCATTATAATATTAAAATTTTAAATACATTATAATATACATGCCTCAAACCAGTTTTATACTAAAGATTTTTTCCTTAAGCTCAAAGTAAGATGTTTCGACATCTGATGGGTGGGAAGGAGGTATGAGGGGCGATTTCTAAGATCCATTCTAAGTTCTGATTATTCTAATGGGACGGAATTATCATTGCCGCGTTGCATGTTGTAACTTGTAACCATGACTAAATAAACAGGCATGATCGCTAGATTACTGCACGCGTATTTTATACATATATTATATTTCCTCAGACTTAGAAGAAACACTAATGTCATAGAAAAAAATTGTCTTCACATTAAAATATTATATAGGAATCATACTGTTTTTACCATGTCTGGAGAAAATGCGCAGTGATAAGAAAAATTGGTTTTTTTTAGTGATCATGCCTGTTTATTTGGCCGCGTACGAGTTGATTCCCGGGTACTTGTTTACCTGCACGATACCGTTGAGTTGATTTTCGGGTCATTAAGAGGTATGTACGAGTTGATTCCCTGATCATTATATATTATTTTCAATATTTAGTCAAATATTCAGTCTATTAGCCTAACCCAAGAGACACCACGAGGAGGTTTTCTGACAAGTTTCTCAAAAATGATGTTCTTTTTAGTTTTTTTCATATTTTGAAAATCTTAAATTATTTGTCAAAAAATTATTAGTAAAAAATTTAGTAGGTAATGAATTATTATTAAAAAATTTAGTTATTTGGTAAAAATGTATAACACATTGTTTTTAAAAATTGGTATCTGGTAATAAGATTGCTAGTATACCGTGACATAATGACCAGGGAATCAACTAATACATAAAGTAAGTCTCGGGAATCAACTCACCTATACTGCGGTTTATTTAGTCATGGTTGTAACAGTGTCTATAACAGGTAGTACGACAAAGCGACCGGATAATACACTGATAAGTATATGGGTACATCAGATTAAAAAGGAATGAGATATAAAAAACTGTATTATAAATCATTTTATAATTTTTTTATGAATGTAAATAATGACTAATTTACGGATCTACATAGTCAATGTATAAGATAATACATTTTATTTTAATAAATTTTCAAATTTTTTTACACTAATAGCGATGCGCCAACGTCCTACGCCCGAAAATAATGGAATCAAAGTATAAATATATGAAATATATATACATATAATACATATAAATATATGTTAATTATGCCTGTTAACAGTGAACTATAATTTAGGTGTTTTCCACTGCACTGAAATGTAGATTCTACTGTCTATTAGAAATTAGAATAAGGTCTGCCTTGACTGCTGTTGTAACAAAATTAACAGGCTAGTACTATATATGTATATACATGCATTAAATTTATGTATTGCATCAATATTAACGAAGTCTATCGTTATATATAGACTGATCGTTGGCATAATATACCTTTGCGCCGACAGAGATTCTCATATGTTTAATGAAACGACATAGATAAGATAATAATATTATTATAATATTATAATATTTGGTTAATTCTTGTAGGTACTTATAGTCTGAGTTTTGGTTAGATGCAAACCACCACGGCAGGCACCTGCATGTTTTACAGCGGCGGATATGTGTGCCGAAGTTTAAAAGAGAGGTATACCTATTCGTGATATCGAAGCTTCTAACACGCATCTGCTGCATGCCGAGAACAAAAACCCATCCGCTTATCGAATTCACATTACACAACGCGCGTGGAGTGTATCGATTCGCTCTTGCTGCTGCTGGACTGTCGCGAGTTGGCGTGCCCGTAAACGAACAGATCACCGAAAGAAGAGGGAAAAATTTGAATTCGCACCGAAGGCATTGGATAAAAATAATACAAGTGCGACGGAAGGCAGAGGAAAAGGTTAAGGACTCGTATAGAGCGCCACTCCAGAGAGTAATAGTGTCGTGAGGGCCATTAAAAGGCGCATGCTTGCTAAAATTCGTAGTCATATTACCACTAGTACACATATAAATATAATATATATATATTAGTGTGTGTGTATGAAAACGCGGGAAGGATCTGAAGTGGTGGTGGTCGGGACTCGTAAACTGAGGTAGGGGAGGACACCGAGATGATGAGTACGAGAGGGATGTATAGAGGCCGAGAGTACGAGTGAGAGGGAGTGGTTAGTGTGAGAGAGAGAGAGAGAGAGAGAAAGAGAGAGAGAGACAGAAGTTCGATAAACGCAGCACCCGGTTGTTCAACAATGACAAGCAATACGAATTGGCATTTACCCTTACCCTTTCTCTACCGACAGTCGTCATATCCCGCTACCAGTCTATATATACCACGATATAAGATATTTTGTTTATATCTCATCCCCATCAAATTTATCATATTTTGTTTTCCTTTCCAAAAATGTTATCGTTTTATTCATGCAGCAGTTGGATATATACAATATATTCATTATAATATTACAATTTACATGGAACTATTAACAATATTACAATAAATCCGTAGGTACAAAACGCCAATGATAATAAAATTCCTTATTTTGATTTCACTCCAATTTTGCCCTGAAAACCGATTTCGTACTTAACATACTTGAATGCGATAATAGTATTAATAATAATTTATCGAATATATGGATTTAATATAGGAAACTATTATAATGGTATGTATGTCAACGGTATCCTTCGTATCACTGCGCACGCACCGAAATTAAAGTCGTCGATCGACTACACCTGCAAATTGCAATGATAATGATAATATCATATGTGTATATATATAATATAATATCCATAGTTATTTCATGCAGTTGTGCTCCTACGTATTCGTATATTATACATTTATACCTATGCGTATTATGTTAGGTACACATGATTTTAATACACATCTCGGCGCGCCGCCGCCGTCCTAAAAGCGATGGCACGTGATTTATGAGCACGTGCATTACGACAATTTAACGTCTATGACGTATGGTATAATAATATATAGTATAATATAATAAACTCTAGGTATATAGGTATATTATATATGGTACTCGGTTACTGAGCTGCCGGTGGAAGCGACGAGGAGGGTATACGTGAGTATGTTTGTGTGTGTGTGAATGTGTGATTGTAATGTTATGTGTGTGCACGCATGAGTACGCGTACAGTGGATTGGTCGGTGAGAGGGGGTGAGAGGAAGGTCCCGATGACCTGATCTAATTTTGTAGACGTCGCACTGCTGCGGTTCGTCAGTCAAATCCCTACAGTCCTTGCCGCCGCGTAATACATGTAAATATACGCGTATGGGGCAATGACAGCGCGCGTATAATATGTGCACTATATTTCTATATACCTATATATAATATGATGTGTGTACAGGACACAGCCACATGGCGCAAACTTGTTTAAGCCTAGGGCACAATGTATATTATTACTCTTACTTTCACCTTATAGATATATACTATATACATATTATATAATATTATATCTTATACCCATGTGTGTGTGTGTGTGTGTGTGTGTGTGTGTGTGTGTGTGTGTGAATGCGCGTATATAATAAACACACACACATGCGCGGCGGTGAAACATTCGCCGGACTTAGATGCCGCCGCCGTCACCACCGCCACCACCGACGACGACGCTTTATCGATTCGCGTTGAATATGTGCGAAATCCCTAAACGAGGATTACGTCCCCACCGACGCGCAGACGGGAAACCAACCACTGGGAATTCGTCGTCGTCGAGTGGTTGGATTCCGTTTGTTTTGGGGAGAGACGGAACAAACATAGTGATATATGGTGATATAGCGGACACAATAATAGTAGCGAATATTATACAATAATATCGTATTATCAATTATCATAATATAACATGAGCGCGATCCTCGGCGGATGTCAAAGGACAATCGATTGGGAACTGGCACCCGCGAGAGCACAAGGGGGTCGGTCCCCCGGCTGAAACGGTAGTAGAAAAAACAGAGCTACAGACTTACTTATACAAAAAACGTAGGTATTTAAGTTCGGTAAGAAAATATATCCGTAACCTATACTCATCACCGCCTATACTATAGTATATAATATTATACTAAATACTAATATTATGCCACTGCGGTGTGTTATATATATTATTATATTACGATCGTCATCGTCGTCGTTAATATATCGAAGGCGACTGTAATGAATGTGATAAAAATAATATATTATTATAATATACATCGTTCGGCGGTAAGTATACGTATAGCAGGAGACGTCATGATAAATATTATATGTGAATATATATATTGTATATAGGTACTTACTTTCCGAGTTCCTCTTTAAGTTCGTAATTGTCACTAAATCGCGTACATACGAGCGGCGCGGCCATCGTGTCGTGCGGTGTTCGTGTGCCGTGAGCCGTGTGTATATGTGTGTGTGCGTGAGTGTGAGTATGTGGTTATAGTTTTGTAGTTTGGTTAAAAAAAATTTAACCGAGGGGGCCCGCGTTCGGCTTTCGAACCGTGTGTCTACTGCGTGCAGCACAGTACGTCGGCGTGCGGTGCAAGCGTGTGCCGCGTTTGCGTTCGCGTTCGCGTTTGCGTGTGCGCGCGACCGTGTGCTAGTGTGTGTGTTTGTGAATGTGTGTGTGCGTCTTGTGTGCAGTGCGTAACGCCGCGGACGCCGGTGCGGGTGCTCTGCGGGCGCCGTTCCACAATCAATACCGCAGGCGGCGTCGGCGGCGGCGGCCGATCGGCAAAGTTCGGCACGTCTCGGGTAGCCCGCCGAGCTACTTGTTGACATCCCTCTATTATAATGGTGTAGCCGCCGCCGCCGCCGTAGCTTGTGCTCGATATCAGACGCCGGCGCCCCTTTTGTGTGTGTATGCGCGCCGCCGCCGCTGACACAGCCGCGCGCGATATGTACTCTCTTCCTTTTTACCCGTTCGTTGCTACCCATTTCTTCCTCGTCTTGCGTCACCGACTTCCCCGACACCACAATTCGCTCTTTTTTCCTTTGAATTATATCTATATGTTTATCTTATATACGTACATAGATAAATCGTACTATTGTCAGCTTAACCTACTCCCCTCCCAAGAGTGTCCCTGCCACCCCCCTACGTGTGGGGCTGGGACCAATACAATTGCTTGCTTTAATGAGCTATAAAATGGACTTTATTCGTTTGGATGAGAAACTATACGAGAGAAAAAAATACTTAGAAAAACAATTGTTGAATTAGTTTTTTTTAAGGGTTTGTGAATCAAAGTCGTTTCAGCATCCAATATCCGATGTTCATTACAGTTAGATGGGTAAACTACAACAATAAATGTCTACGATTCGATCATTCGAAAGGAAATAAAATAATAATGAAAGCTTTAATTTAAAAATGATTAAACAATTTAAACAATATTATAAAACATTTTACATCTGCGACTCTGGCTTATTGTATTATAATTTATTAATTTAATTGTTCAATACCTATATGAAATATAAATATTGTGCAATCAATCTTAATAATCTTATTATATTTCTTTTATAACATTATAACAACTTACATTTGATAACTAAATATTACGTTTATTACTCATATACCAAAGCGTTATTAGTTATATTAATTTTACATAATATAGTATATTATACAATACATTATATAGGTTCATATGACTTTCAAACCAACTACTTGTCAGATTTTAAATAACTTATCTCAACTTTTTTAAATCACTATAGGTTATTGATTTTAAAATTATTTGTGCTTTTATTTTAGTGCGACTGTCACTACACTTTGGAGCAGGGTGCTTGAATTTTTAACTATGCGAGTGGTGTCTGTTAACAAATTGGATCTAATTAGTACTATGAGATGACGAGGATAAAATTGGATATACGGAGGATAATATATTTGTGAGTAAAAAAGCTGGAAAATTTGATACAAGATCCCTCGTTACTTGTTATTACAGCACTTAAAAAATATCAAAAATACATGGCCCAATATTTTTTATATGAACGTTAAAGTTCAAATTTTTGCAAAGCTTGTCAAAATTACGAGAATAATAATATGTAAATTATTTCGGGGCAGTTGAAAATTCATAAGATATTAATACCTAAAAATTAAACATTTAATTCAAGATTCCTCATAAAATTGTTCGCAACCTATTTTTGTTATTTTGTTGTAAATTGTACCTAAAAATTATTATTCGTAAATACTTGTAATATTTTACTATTATTTAAATAATAATTTTCTATACACAATTCAATTTTAAAAATATTTATACTAATTTTAAGCTGAATTCTTTTTTATAAATATTTGTAAGTTAATATTTGTAAAAGTACAAAAAATTCAAATCGTTTTTACTTAGTTAAAAATTAAAAATTTTTAATTTTACACGTCAAGTTTGAAAATGTAAATACAAAATTCCTCAAAAGTTTTTTTTTCAGCAACCCTGAAAACAACCTAAAAATCTCAATAGTACAAAAGTTTAATTTATTTTAAAAGGCATTTATTAAAGTTCAAACATTTCCGAGATTGCAAGATATTTAAATTATAATTATAATTATGTTTTTAGTTATTTTGTTGCAATTCCAATAATATTATTCGTAGGAACTTGAAACTTTTCAACACTATGTATACCTATTGTAATTTAGTTTGCACAATTAAATTTCTGAAATATTTAAATTAATTTTAAGCTATTTATAACATGAACCTATTAACACTGGTGTGCGGTTCGGCGGTATTGAATTATAAGTTATTATGATAGTTACTAAATAATATGTTTTTGGTTTGGGACAAACTAAACATATCGTATTACGAGTAGAAAAATATTACATATACCTACATAGCATTAAAAATTATAAATACATATTACATATAACATATACAATAAAATAGTCTTAGAATTGTTCAGACTTAGTCAATTTTAATGATGGGGTACATTCGACACCTACTTAAGAGTAGAGTGACTTTCCGAATTTTTTTATTTTTGAAATTTGTGTGTAGTATATTATAATATTATAAACCCAAATACCAATACTTCTTGTGAAAAATATAAAAATAATAAAAGGTCTTGCAATAAAAATATACTTATTATGTACTATAAAAATGTCACATTCAAATTGTTTTATCCGTTTATCATATGAATTTAGGAAGGTATTGTTATAAAAATGCATAATTTATTTTATAGTGGAAATAGGTTCTTGTATTTTAGTAGTAAAACAGAATTCACAATATCTATATAGACAAAACTATAAAAACATATTTTATGAATATAAAAGATTGTACCTATTTGAAATTAAATTTTCAATTCTTCGACAAATGTTTAAGTAATGAAGGTACCTAGGTATATGAAGGTCCTATATATTTCCTGTGAAGACTATTATACTAGTGCCCATTTTAGATTCTGAGTGGAACGATGAATGTATTGATTTTACAATGGTGTGTGTTTTTTTTTTTTTTTTTTTTAATTTTTTAATTTTTTTTTAATTTTTTTTTTTTGTGTCTGTTACACGGTAAGTAGTCGAAATTTTGAGCTCTTTACGGACATTTTAATTTTCCATTTTTTTTTAGTTTTTTTTCTAAAAATATCAATAAAATTTTATTTGTTGGATAAAAAAGCTTGAAAATTTAATAGAAGGCTCCTAGTATATTGTTTCAAAGGCAGATGAAAAATATTAAAAATCGTTAGTCACAGTTTTTTAGATTCTGAGTGGAACGATGAATGTATTGATTTTACAATGATGTGTGTTTTTTTAATTTTTTTTTTGTATTTTTTTATTTTTTTTGTGTCTGTGTACACGATAAGTAATAAAATAATGCTACGATTTTCAACTTCAATATCTTGTTCGATCAGAAAGTGAATATCGTTGGTGCATTGGGGAGGTCAAAATTTAAATTTCCCAGTAATTTTCAAAAGCGCCAAGAAAAACCAAAGAAAAATTAAGGAAGAACGGGAATTTTTACGCAAAATTGAATTTGGTTTTTAGTGTAACTTTAAAAAAACTGACAGTAGATACATGAAATTTTGACTGAATGTTTATATTAGCATTTTCTATACACCATAACATTTTCAAAATATTTTGACTTATTTTGAGCTCTTTACAGACATTGTCAGTTTTCATTTTTTTTTAGTTTTTTTTCTAAAAATATCAATAAAATTTTATTTGTTGATAAAAAAAGCTTGAAAATTTAATAAAAGGCTCCTAGTATATTCTTTCAAAAGCAGATGAAAAATATTAAAAATCCTTAGTCACAGTTTTTTTTTTATAAGCATTTAAAGTTCAAAAATTGACAAAATATGGAAAAATCACGAAAATTAGCAAATTATTTTGAGTTAAGAATTCGTAAAAATTTTTCTTTTTAAATCTAAGATTTTAAAATGTAATACAAGATTTCTTTTAAGATTATCTACCTTTATCAAACAAAAAATATCTATAAGAAAGTCAAATTAAATTTTTATGATCGTTTGAAATTCAAAATTTTACAACATTGGATTTTCACTCGATTTCTCATGTAGCGATTTCCTTATTTTGTTGTAACTAAAAAATGAGTGACTGTAAAAACTTTAAAAATTCACTGAATGTTTATATTAGCATTTTCTATATACGATAATATTTTGAAAATAATTTGACTCTTTTTGAGCTGTTTACGGACATTGTAAGTTTTCAATTTTTTTAGTTTTTTTTTTCTATAAATATCAATAAAATTTTATCTATTGGCCCAAAAAGTGTAAAAAATTAATAAAAGGCTCCCTGATACATTGTTACAATAGCAGTTGAAAAATATTAAAAATACATAGGCACAATTATTTTTTATAAGCATTTGAAGTTGAAATTTTGACAAAATTTATCAAATTTAAAATTGAATAATTATTTTGTAGTTAAAAATTTATAAAATGTTCAACTTTTGTATCTAAGAATTGAAAATTTAAAACAAAATTTTACCTAAGTAGTTGATTTTGTTACCAAAAAATATAAAAAATACATTTATATAGTTTATTTTTATAGTCATTTTAAGTTCAAATTTGGACGAAATTACATATTAAAAAAACCTAGAATAACTATTTTAATAAGTTAAGTGATTGTATAATATTATTCGTGGGTACTTGATACTTCTAAAATCTACTATTATATATCTATGATAGTATCACGGTTGGTTTTGATGTATAACACGTTATAACTTATAAGTAGATACCTATTGGATATTGTAATATGATTAATATGGAATTTATTATATAGGTACCTATTATAGGTAATTTTTTTTTTTAATACCTTAGATAAGTATATAATATGTCTTATACCTAGACTGACATACAGTCTCCCCTCAGAATTGTATTTTTTATACAATGTTGTTTATCATTGAATTCAAATTTAATACCATCCTTTATACATTGGGCCACTTTTAACCTACTGTACAGCAGAATGACATCCATTTTTTTAGAATTTTTCACCATAGAAATAATATACAGTGGTCGCCACTTATTGGACTCACAGTTAATTGACTCATTCGCCTATTAGACTCAAAACGGCTGGTCCCGATTCACACATATACTAACACACAGCAAAAAATTCGTCTATTCGACTCACACACCGGTTAATAGGGTC
>NC_042495.1:63567028-63588652 GCF_005508785.2 Acyrthosiphon pisum
CATTCTTTCTTCTCAAGCTTTTACAGTCCATTTAGGACCATCGCTTCCTCAACCACATCTTTCCACCTATCTCTGTCTTCGCTATCTTCAATCTTATTAATTCTTCTGAGATTTCCGTGAGATCCGTTTTCACCCTGTCCTCCCATCTTTGTCTTGGTCGACCCCTAGGACTTTTACCGCTTAGTCTTCCAGTGAAAAGATTTTTTGCAATACCTTCCGATCTCCAAATATGGCCCGCCCATTCTAACCTTTTACTTTTTAGATACGAACTTATAATGGGTTTATTGAAAATTTGGTACAATTCTTGGTTAGTTCTTCTTCTATATTCACCATTCTCAATTACAGGGCCATAGATTCGACGTAGTACTTTTCTTTCAAATATGTTTAATTTTTCTTCATCTCCCTTAGTTACCGACCAGGTTTCACAGCCATACGTCAAGACCGGTCGTAAAAAACTGGTATATAAATATTCTTTTGACTTCCTGGACAAAAGTTTCGATTTAAACAATTTCGCAAGTGCATAATAGCCCTTGTTCCCTGATGAAATTCTCAATTTGATCTCGTTGTGCATATTGTTACGGTTGTTTATATTAGTTCCTAGATACTTGAAATCTGTTAGTTGTTGAAAGACATATCCATTCACAAGCAAATCATCCAAAGCTCTCTCTTCTCTTGATACTATACTAGGTATTTGGTCTTTTCTTGATTGACTTTTAATACAACCGGTTCCGCTGCTTTGATTAGGTCTGCAGCCCTTATTTCCACATCAATTCAAGAGCTACCAATTATTACGATGTCGTCTGCGTATGCTAAGATAGTGTTCTGTTCTAGAATTTCCATATTTTGTCTTGCAGGGAGAGATCTAATTACTTTTTCTAAAGCCAAATTGATTCATTTGTTCAATGAATAATATATATTTCAAATGGAAAATGCAAGTGCAAACAAATAAATAAATAATTAATAATAATAATAATAATAATAATAATAATAATAATAATAATAAATAACCAAACAAACCGGTTCGTCTCCAAAATCAAGTTAGATTCTTATATACATATATAAAAATATGATAAAAATAATAATAATAGTAGGTACTTATAATATAATATAGTTATATAGTTATAATATTAGGACAGTGTTGAATTTTCGGGAATGGATCGGGGGGATATCCTCCTTATAATTCAAAATTACTGTATCTTTACTCCTCTTGTACTTATAATGCTATGTGACCAGTGTCGGACTGGCTCGAAAAGGTCCAGTCCGCGATTTGGAAAAAAGGACCCCCAACAGGCAAATGGAAAATGTTTTGACTAGCTCAGAACAAAAAGGTCACTTGACTCGCAAGTCTCAATCCAATTTATATGTACATTGAACATTTTTTTTTTTCAATACAATTTCCATCTCGCATATTTATAAATTATCATATGGCTGGTTAATGGTTATAATATTATCTGGTTTTACTTTATTTTCAATAAAGAAATTTAAAATTAGCTCCTATACTGGCTACACCACCAGTGACATCATACATTATAAAGAAAAAGGTGGGCAAGTGGGTGTCGCTCTGCTGTACAGTAGGTTACGAGTGGGTCACTGTAATGGATGGTGTTAAATTTGAATTCAATGATATCATATAATTGTATTCGAAAAACGATTCTGAGTGGAGACGGTTTATCAGCATATATGATATTACTATAAGTATATTTGATGATATTATTGTGAACAAAGTAATTTATATATAACCTATTTACGTAGAACCTTGTTTTAAATTTTCAATCCTTACCTATAAAAGTTGAACATTTTATACATTTTTAACTACAAAATAACTATTTAATTTTGAATTTGATACATTTTGTCGAAATTCAAACTTTAAATGCTTATAAAAAAAATTGTGCCTATGTATTATTAATATTTTTCAACTGCTGTTGTAATAATACATCAGGAGCCTTGCATTAAATGTTTACACTTTTTTACCCATTAAATACAATATTATTGATATTTATAGAAAAAAAAACTAAAAAAATTGTAAACTTACAATGCCCGTGAACAGCTCAAAAAGAGTCAAATTATTTTCAAAATTGAATGGTGTATAGAAAATGAAAATATAAACATTCAGTGAAATTTTCAAGTGTCTACAGTCATTCGTATTTTAATTACGATAAAATAAGGAAATCGTTACATGAGAAATCGAGTAAATATAAAATGTTGTAAAAATATGAATTTAAAACGCTCATAAAAATTTAATTTGACTTTATTGTAGACATTTTTTTTCGATAAAGGTAGACAAACTTATGAGCAATATTGTATATCATTTTCAAATCTTAGATTTAAAAAGAAAAATTTTTATGAATTTCTAACTCAAAATAATTTGGAAATTTTCGTCATTTTTACGTATTTTGTCAATATTTGAACTTTAAATGCTTATAAAAAAAATTGTGAATATGGATTTTTAATATTTTTCATCTGTCTTTTAAACAATATATTATTAGGAGATCTCTATTAATTTTCAAGCTTTTGTACCCAACAAATAAAGTTTTATTGATATTTATAGAATAAAAAATTAAAAAAATTTTAAATTGAAAATGTTCCTAAACAGCTCAAAATAAGTCAAAATATTTTTAAAAAGGCATGGTGCAGGTATAAATAATGCTAAAATGACTAAATATTTATATAGTTAAACATTTAGTCAAAATTTCACGTATCTACAGTCATTTGTTTTAGAGTCACACCAAAAACCAAAATCGATTTTCGTGAAAATGCTCGTTTTTCCTTAATTTTTCATTTGTTTTTCACAGCGCTTTTGAAAACTACTCTAAAATTTTTACTTTTGACCACCCAAAGTTGCAACTAGATTCACTTTCCTATCAGAAAAGATACTCTTGAAGTAAATCCTAGCATTTTTACTGTCCAAAAGTTGATGACAGACAAAAAAAAAATAAAAAAAAAAACACACATCATTGTAAAATCAATACATTCGAATGTATCGTTCACTCAGAATCTAAACCACTGATTCAAATTGTGTCAAATTGTGCACGATTACAATACTTGTCCAAATATATAATAATTCAGTTACAATCAGTGATAAATGATAATGCGAATACCAAGTCATACGCATACGCCCGTATAAATATAATAATATAATATTATTATTAATAGTCACAACAATTTTACACTATTTATAATCAATATTACATATTTGTATATAGACAGCTACTAAATTCGTAGAATGATAATGATAATTACATAATTTTAATAATTATTGATAACTTAAAAAAAATACATTTCCTCATTTGAAAAAAAGATGTTTATTTCGGATATATATTTTATATTTACTCTAAGCGAATAATAATAATATAAATAGGTAGAAAATTAGGGGCCCCCAATTACCATAATTAAGCCGGGGCCCCGTCCGCAATTGCGGACTAGCGGTCCGGGCCAGTCCGATCCTGTATGTGACAAATATAAATCCCTCAGCGCCAGCAGTCTAGCTCACCTTTCCAGAGGCTTGAACACACTAAATTTCAACGCTATAGTAAGCCAAAAATGTGCGAATGCCGTATTGCGACAAAATAAAAACTCGAAATTAAAACTTATTCAACATAAAATTCGATATTTATTTATTTTTATTAAAACGTGTTTTATCACTTTTATCCATGCATAAATAACGAAAAATGTGCAGTTTTCGCAGTACTGATCTATGTAAATTGAACCGGTTTTAGCGTGTTCTCGCTTGCGATGTGTATTAGGCCGATAGGGGACACCACAATAAAAAAAACGCGACTCGTGTAATACACTAATACCTCATGCTTTTAAACAAAATGGAGTATGTGATATGATGTCGTTTAACAAGTAAAGGTGATGTGGAAACTTACGTGACGCTGAAGTTAACCTTTATCCCGCGTACATTGAAGTAATATAGACAACATAAATAATAATAAGATAATACACCTGTATAACATAAGACCGCGGTAGAGATTAAAAAAATATAGTTTTGGAGCTATACATATCACAGGTGGTTTAAGCCCAAATTTACGAAACCTTGGGGCTGGTGAAATTTTCGGACCCTTCGAAACAAAATCACATTTAAAAATAATTGTTTTCTAAAAATCCGTGAGGAATCGAGTTTGATAATAAGTCAATTCACTCTAATATCAAAACTATCAGTACGTTATTTTGAAACAAGTGAATGAAAATTTGTCATTTGTCTATATGTCTTACGTGTAAGACGGAGACAACACATTCATGTGTATCGGGTATAGTGTTCTCTTGATGTGTGGAAACCTACATATTTTTTTCTCAGTACGCAACTGCTTGAATATTGTGTAACTTTTAACATGAATAAAATAGAATTGTAATGCCACCGTAAACGTTATAGTATAGCCAGTATAGGATTTCGCTTTTCTCGTCTGACCATATTATTATTGTAGGGTCTGCCCGCGGGCGTATGCTATGGTATTATAATGTTATTTGGTTAGGTATGTATGACTATACGAGTCCCGTGTTTGAGGCGGTGCTTTCCTGAAGAGGGGAGGTTTCTTTTTTTGCCGACACATTGCGTCGTTGTTGTCACGTTTGTCGTTTTGTTCGCATCGGTTGGCGTGGGGGAAGCGCATGCTCGTGGAAATCCGGTAGTTATGAGGAATTCAGGAGTTGCAACTGGTGTGCACACAGCGCGTAAGTAAACTTTTTTTTTACGAATGATCGTCATTGTCTTAGATATACAGGTTTTTATCCTTTTAGTAACTTTAGTGTTAATAATTACTTCTTACTTTACAAACAGAGATCTCACGATGAACAATAAGATTTGCTAAGAAAATGTATTGATGTCTGAGACCTGAGTGCCAAGAAGTGTACGAACTACGAAGCGATGATAGTCACCCGCTTAAATTCCGATTGCACACCCAAAATACATTTTTGTCTTTTTATAATAGATAGATTGTAAATAATTAACTAGTTACTTTCGACAGATTGTGTAAGGGGGTGGCTGTTATTGTAAGGATGGTGGCATGTTGTACATGTGTGTGGTGGTCCAGTGGCGTAGCGAAGGCTATTTTTAGAGGACCGCAGACCTCAACCAAAATTGCAGATGGGTACGGGGAGGTCGGATGCGTAAGCAAGTTTGAGATAATAATAACTAATAGAGTAGGTACTAATAAAATGTATTACATTAATTGTCGTATCATCCGTAAGAGTGACACGCGATTGATCATTAGACCATTTAGACCTAAAATGCCTTATTATTACTTTCGTATACACTATAAGAACTAAGTTAATGACTGCCTTTAAAATAAATTAGATTAGCGCTGCTAGATTTGTTGAGGTACGCGCTTGTCGTTGTCGGTTTTGCGTTCGTTCGTTCTGAATTAGAATACCTGCATACTTTAAGAGTAACCTCATTGACCATAAGTACGTATACCTATCGTAGTACCTATCTTAGCATTATGTTCCTTTTAAAAAGTAAAAACGTAAAATGGCTGAAATAATACTCAACAAACACAGTTTTTTCAAACACCATTGTTGGGACAAAACAAACATAAAATATTTCACCTACCTGTACTACGATCGTTAATCATTCGCGTACAATCGTCGTATTTAAGCTCTTGCCGAGTTTCACGACAACAGAGGGACGCCGTGTAATATATACTTAGAACAATTTTGATGTCATCTCATGACACATTGCTTCGCTGTCCTAGCCTATTTTAATTACCAACTTACTTACCTACTAAAATATATTTATATTCTTTAGTCTGATCGAGAGCGATTGAGTGCAACGGAGACAAACAATGAAAAATAATTATTGAACTCTACTCTACATACCTATATAATTATTACTCTACTAAATCATGCGGCTGTGGTGGTAGGTAAAGAAAATTGCTGAGCCTCAAAAAAAATAAATGGTCTACACGCTACTGTGTGGAGGTGTGAGGAGATTTTGTTGAGTAGGTTTCATCTGGAGGGATTTTAATAATTTAGAATTTAAATCTAAATTACCTTAACGATTAATTATTTTTAATACAAATATACGATATGGTTTGATAAATTTATATATTTAACTAACTAAAACAATGTACAAAACCATAATAATGCACGTAAAGCCATATTACAATTGGTATATTTTATGTATTATAATAATGCTTATTTGATAATATTATTATTGTATGAATATATTATACTATATTATAGTGACTAGAAATTGAATTAAACAATATTATTGTACCTATTTATGTATAGCCGTATAGGTAATATGTATATTATTTACGCATTAATATGAATATAAATAATAAATTATTGTTAGAAGTACAGTTATAAATCTTTCAAAAACAGCAAGTACAGCAAAAAGCTTACATATTTGTACAACATTTTGCTAACTTGCATGTTTTATCATTGATAATCACAGAGACAATGTCTGAACTACTTACTATAATACTTGCATTTGCTTTAAATGTTCGGAATTCGCAAATATATTCCTGAAAATGCATTAATACGTAATTGTACAGCTATATAATATAATAAAAAAAGACAATAATACCTATACATTAACAATTTGAGTTTAAATTAACATAATAAAAATAATATATACACTAATATAAACTTAAAATCGTTGCAGTGGATATTTATTTAAAATTAAGTAATAATTATAATGTAAAATTAACATGTCGTGTAAGTTATTAAATTTAACGAGTATTACAATATACACAAATAATTAATATTTTTACAAATCTATTTTAAAAATAAATAAATAACTTATAAGGATATACAGCGTCATTGTGTCATAAAATATAAGTAATAACACATGCGAGATGTGTGTGTGTTTATATATATAGCTTATATCAATATTACACTATTAGTATAATATATAGCATGGGGTTTGTGACTTTTTGTCAAATTTTCAGGAACACGAAACTTATAAGTAAAAAAGCTCAGTGATTAAATCAATAGTTATTACTTATTAGTTACAAACACTTTTCATTATTATACTACACAAACATATAAGTGTCATATCATATTTTTTTTATTATAAAATAATACGAACATTCTCAGTTCAAATATTTAACTTAGGTAGGTACCTACTATATTATATTGTATTATACTATTATATGTGTAATATATATAAACTATGTTACGTCAGATTTTCATAACACACATTATTATAAATGTAAAAAGCATATTATAGGTAACAAATTATGATATTTTTAGCCGTCCAGGTGTTCAATATTAACAATAAAAAAACAAATTTAAATGATTATCATTATTTGATTTAGAGAAATGCTTTTAAAATATCAAAACGCATCTTAAAAATATATATGCATCATTCTGGGTTAACGAAAAAAAACCAGCTCTTCAAGAGATGTACAAAAAAGACAAACAATCATTTATTCAGTCGATAGAATTTACTCAAGCAACTTCTAAGTCTGAAGAATCGGGATCTTCTTCGAGTTCTTCTTCGTCCTGCACGTGCAGATGGACTAACCGCATGGGATCACCCCCCCTAGCCGCGGCTGCCGCCACTGCAGCTGCTAGCCCATTAGACACTCCAGGCTGTTCCACTAGATGATGTTGCATTTTCCTCAGTCTATCTTGTTCTTCGCGTCTTTGCTTTCTCCACTTTGCCCGACGATTTTTAAACCACACCTAAGGACACAAGACAGAACAAATTAATTTTAATATAATGCAACAAGGACTTAAAGTACCTAGTGTGAACAAATTCTAATATACCATATGGTTTCCATGAATTAATATGGAGTATTATTGATAAAGTCACAATGAGTTATTTCCAAAATGTAATTGATAAGAACATTTTATTTTTTATTTTTTTATAGCTTTATTGTAATTTTTTTCATTTGGTATAATAACCCTCATTTTGGTTATATATGTATTTGTGGATTTGGGACCTTCAGAGTAACGATGTTTCCGTAAGTATCGATTATGAAAATAAAATTCATAAAGAACAGAATAATTACAATTTTGTTTGAAACTGTTTAACAGCATCCACAACAAAATATTTTAAATCTCCGTTGTTTTCAGGGATTTTTCTACTTGAATCAAATTAAAAATGGGTATCAAAATTAAAATTAAAATTTTTGAATTCTTAAGATATAAATTTACGCAGTTGTTATTATTTATTAAATATAAATAGATACTTATTTAATTTATTATAAGTTTTATAAATATATGTACCTAAAACGTGTAAATACTAAATAGGTACCGTCTACATTTTAGATACTGAGCGGGGCGAGGATGCTAGTGGTTGTACAATGGTGTTTATTTATTTATTTTTTTTATGTCATGTATACAACATTTCTACCAGAAGAAGTGTTTCGATTTCAACATATAGTAGGTACCTTATCTTTTAGCAAATTGGATCAAGATGGTACTTTAAAGAGGTCATTTTTATCAATAATTATTTAATGCTACGGGCAAGGTGGATATATATCCACCTTGGCTACGGGAAAAACCACCGAAAAATTATGAAAAAACGTTAAAAATGGGATTTTAATTTCTAACGCTTTGGTTATCACCATAGAAACGAATAAAAAATGATAATATTATAATATTAATTCAACTTACATGATATAATAAATAATAACAATATAAAATATCCAGACTAACAAACCGTCTCCGCTCAGAATCGCTTTTCTTATACAATGATATTATATATCATTGAATTCAAGTCTAATACAATCCATTATACAATGACCCACTTGTAACATACTGTACAGCAGAGCGACATCCACTTACCTGCTTTTTTATACTTGTATATTATTCATGAAACACGTCTTCAGTTTAAAGATATTACTTATTTTCTTATTTTATTTTATTATGTACCAAATGTGGGATATAAATATGAAGACTAAATAAGTTTATGTTTATGAATGGGTTAATATAGTTATAAATAGGTATAATGTAACGATTGAGTGTTCGACACAAAGAAAATGCAGAAAAACTGTAAAAAAAGGCTTCGTAATTTAATTAAAATGTTTTATTTCTATTACGTAAAAAATGATGTTGTATGTTTTTTGTTTGAATTCCAATAATAAGTAATACTTTTTAATAAACTGTGATTCAAATAAGAAATAAATTCACGTTACACAAAGGTGCGCTAAAGGAAGACATTTTATTTTAAGACAACGAATCGTATATATATATATATATATATATATATATATATATATATACATATTTATGTAAATATGTATATAATAAATTACCCTTATACCTTTATTTAATAGCAATTAGGTTATTGTTTTTCATTTTGGAACTATTTAATATTTATATGTTTAATCAATAGAATAAGAATAAATAAATGTTGGTGTTCGCAAACGTAGAAAAATACATTTTAATAATCTCAGAAATACGTTTTTACATACCTACCTCTATGTTATACACCTACCTACATATATTTATTTTTTTTATATTGAAGAGAATGAGGGGTATTTTTTTTATTGCATTTTGCTTTTATTTTACATTTTTATAAAATATTCTTTCACAGATACAAATAACTCTGATTATTACTGTAAAAAAAATGTCACCACCTCCCTTGTCGCATGCACGGTGAAAATGTCAAAATACGCTACACGTAGCAACATAGCACCAAGATAATAAATTGTAATATTATCATGTATCGGGGAACATCAGTCAAAGACGGCCTTTGTACCAATTATTTCGGTCTCATAAACACACCAACGTTTTCACGGATCAGTTGAATTTTCCAGTGAAACACAGGTAGATAGGCTATATTATATAGTGTATAATGGGGTGCGAATGTGCTATATAGCCTATAGTGTTCGATGGTGTGAGATTTGATAAATTGTATACAGACATGATATTATTTAGTATTTATATTCATTATATTATATTTTATGGAATTTGTGTTTAGCGCTCTGATATAATCGTCGGCCTGTGTTTACAAAACGATTTAATGAGTAGGATGTTTAGTTATAGATCGAAAAAATAATAATATAACGTGGAATTACAATATGATTATGTGCAGCAATTATAGCATTTTTAAGCGTACCGTCCCATATAGTTTTAAATTATATACACCTATATATTTTATAATATACTATAGCTGATCCCGTGCACTTCGTTTCCCGGCAACCAATAATTATTATTATAATAGCTTCAAAACCCATGGCAACCATTTAAAAACAAAAATTTCCATCGGAAATCTCAAAATTCCTGTTTGAGCACCTCCCGGGGTTGGTTCTCTCCCTTTTTAAATTCGCCTATCTTCTGCTCAGAGGTATAATCTATATATATATATATATATAAATATCTTATCCCGTTCACTTCGTTGCCCATTAAAATTGCCAACTCTATATGAATAATAATTCTACATATCACCATGGCAACCATTTATATACAAAACATTTTATCGGAAATTTCAAAATAATATATAATTGGTTGCCATGGTAATACGGAGACACACACCGACGAAAATCTCAAAATAATATATAAATGGTTGCCATGGTAACATGGACACACACACTGACACACATACATTCATTTTTATATATATAGATAGACATATAGTATTATACAAATTTTATCTAATTTTTTCGGGGGACGTTTAACATTAAAAAAATAATTATTTATACAGTTTTAGTGGGTATAAAATAATATAATTCTAAAGGCCACAATAACAACGATATAAATAATAACTTAAGTAGACTAATATAATATATAATAATATGTACTTATTATGACTATTTTTCTAGGAGGTGGTACAGAGGAATGTTATTATGTGAAATGTATGCAGAAAAAAATTCAGATTTTTCTATTGGTTCCAAGTGTCTTTATTTCCCACGTCCGGATTTGAATGATGACCAGGGATGGCGGCGGCCCTCAGGGAGCTTATTGTATTTTCCGCGTTACAGTTGAATAGCCTTATGATAATAATAAAAATAATACTTCAGCCAGCCATATTCTTATAAATATATGGTATAAAAAAAATATTTATTATGTATATAGTATTATAAAATAATAATATTTTATGAAAAAATAACACAGAGCTCGCCTTAGTGCCCTTAGTAGTTGTTTATGTTTCGTTAAAAGGATTCTTTATCAAATTGACGTATTGTTTTAGCGTAATTCCTTCCCTTTTCCTTGGGGGTATCAGGATACATTTTATAAAAAGTTTAGGGTTCTTTCTGGATTTTGTATTATTTTTAATTTTCCGTCTGCTTTTTTAAACTTGTGTAAGGATGAGTTATACTTATTAAGTCAACGGAAGTCGACACACAGATGTGCATTGTACACAATCAAAACAAATGAAGGAGAGCGGTTTTATTTTTAAATATTACGACTAAGTATAATAATGTTGATACATTTTTTATATTTTTACAGTGAGCTTGTAAGACTAAAATAATGATAATATTGCTCTTAAGGAAGAGATAACTTCATACCACATAATATAATGTTGCTGATGAAAATTTTGAAGCTAGAGAAAATTATTAACTAAATTTAGTGATAAATATCATTTAATGCAGGACTTAAGTTTTTTTTCCATTTTTATATCTCGCATCTATGGGGATATAATATATAAATATAAGTATAAAGTATAAACAACCAATAACTATAATCTATTTCGGTTAAAAATAAAAAGTTTATTGGACAGAAATATATTTTTCATACGTATTTATTCTATATTATTGTTTTCTCCAAAATGGATTGAAATAATTGTGATAAATATAATTACGTCTCGTAAATTGAAGAATGAAGATACTGCATTTAATGTTTTAAAAAAAATAATAATAACACATTTCAGTTTTGTAATGATGCTTAAATTAAATATATTTTGATGAAAATCTATTATACTTTTTTATGGGTTTATGAATTCCAATGGCAAAACAGCTAATAATAATAAAAAGCTTTTGACACAATTGGAGATTTTCATTTATAAGGGTTCGAAGATCAACAAAAGCACAGAGTGCCCTAAGTTGGTTAATCATCGCCGATGAAACTGTATAAAAGCCATTTCCCATTAATTCGTCTTGTAAACATGCGAATATTGTTACGGAAATAGAGAAAACGAAACCATATCATGAAATTTAATTAAAATAAATCCAGGAGGTTCATTGTTACCCTAAAGCCATTCGACCGAACCCAATCAAAACACTTCAGAACACGATTTCTCACCCCTAAAATGAGCAGTCAAAGAGAGAGAAAAAACCTCTTAACCCTGACAACTAAATTATATATTCTATAGATTTCCTATCAATTACACCCCTAAAATAATAAACATGTGTGAGTTTTCACAATCGTTTATGGTAGGCTAGGATAATAACCGCATTAAAATATGAGATAAAGATAATATACTACAACGATATTTACTACCCATTTATATTCGTCACATTATATTAGATTAATATTATGTTAAGTCCTGTAAATGATGGACAATTTTTCCAACGCATTTTAGTTATAATAAATTGTATTATCATAGTTACAACTTTAAACTAATTAAAAATACAACAATAAGTACAATACATTCACCAATATCCGAATATTCAAATCTAAACATTAAAACGATTTAAATCTATTATGTTACGCTTTGTAATAAAATTATGTAATTTTACTAATATGGTAAATATTAATTAATTATATAATTTAATAATACTAACATTTATTATAATAACCATAATACCTAGATTTTTATTGAATACATTTCCTTATTCTCTGCTAAATTTTATTTTTATATACTTGAAAATTATTTTTTTAAACATGTAGAAAATTGCTATATAAAATTAAATATGCAGAATAAATATAGTATAAATCTGTTATATTATATTTGATCAGATTTGATTTTTATCGTCTGCATAAAAGTTTCAACACTAAATTTTTGTGTTTTTGTAAAACAAAAATGTATAAAATTTTGTTTGAAAATTCGTCTATATAACTTTTTAAATGTTAACAATACAATTGTTTATAGTATAAGGGATTGGCTATTAAAAGATATAAAACAAAGAAACTATAATTTTATATTATCTAGTTAATTTTATTTTCTAAGAAAGCTACCATATAGACTTTGTTAATAGTTAATTACCCAATTATCTAATTTTTTTAATAGGTATTCTTAAAAAAATACCTATAGATACATAATGATATCGTATCAACATTAGTTATTAAAAATGAGGTTTCCATTTAAGAAAAATAAATTGAAAATCCGAGGACATAATATAAATCGGATACTATTATTATACGATTTGCTCATTTTGACGCAGGATATAGTATAATGAAGAAACCTTTTGTATAATTTGCATTTTATAACTTACACCTAAAAATCTATAAAAAAAATTGCCCTTTCAAAGTAGGTATTATATATATATTAAGTAAGTTATAAAATGTAATATTATACAAAAGGTATATATATATATCAACTTATTAATATTATTTCACTTATTAGTCTGTTCGAATAAAATTTGATTATAAACTGTCTATGAATAATTAATATTTTTTAATTTTTAAGTAATTTCTCTAAGGAAAAACTAAAGAAAATTTCGAAGAAATCATTAAAGAATAAGCTACAACTGGTTTAACTTTGCTCCGCTCAAAACCATTTTACAAATGCAATCAAATGTTCAGCCATCAGACTTATAAATTACAATACTACCACTATCATAAATGTGTCGGGTGATTGACATGAGCCTGCGAGTGATCCTACACTCAGTTTTTCTGTATCCTCTTTTTTAAATCATGGAATGCGTACATGAAAGTTATATTTACTATTTATAAATTATACCTAATTGTACGTAGGTTATAAGAGCTCCTGCTGAATAAAATCTCTCTCAGGGCAAGATTAAAATTCAATTGCCCTGAAATTATTAGGTACTTATATATTATTATACTTTAGTATACTATAATAAATACGTATCTCTATATTATTCTAATATAGCATACTACATCATTGTTAACACTTTTTCATTCCAAAAATATTTTATGAACTATTTTTTGTATATGTTATGCCATATTATGTGCTTACTATATTAAATTACGTACTGTTATCAAAATTACAAGGAGGTGAGTTTCTCTGCGGAGACGTTCTCGTACGTAGGTTGAATTTTCTTATTGATTATACGTATAAATAAATAAATAAATAAATAATATGTTCGAATTTATTATTTGAATGTGAATATATTAAATATAATATATAGATGACGTACTGGCGCATATCATTCGGTATGCAAATAAAAGTGTAATAATTTAATAATACACGACTACATTGTATACAACCAGCATATATATATATAATATGTATATATAGTCTACTTTAAAGTTTATATAAATACTATAAGTTCTAACCTCGACTCGTTCTTCTTTTAAATCCACCTTCAGCGCCAACTGCTCCCTGAGAACTACATCTGGGTAATGCGTCTTCTCGAAAGTCGCTTCTAACTGTTCGAGCTGTTCCTCGGTGAATATGGTCCGGTGCCTTCTCTTTCTCTTGGCCGGTGGGCCGGCGAACATGGACGCGGGACCGTGATGATGACCGCCAGCAGCCCCGTGGCCCCCCGTCACCGCCATGGCCATCATATAACTAGGATAGATGCTTTGGTAACCAGCCGCGGCAACTAATACGACCAAGAAAAAAAAAAAAATAAATTAAATCACGATCACGATTTTACCAACTATATATCGAGGAAATAAAATCGCAGACCGTCAACCACGGTCATCGTATGACGTCAATTTTTTTTTTCGTTCGGTTTATTCAATGCTTTATAATAATATGCACGTATTCATAATATAGGTATATATACTGACGAATGTTCCTGTTTTGGTTATAATACGCAACAATAATAACATAAGGTATTATTACTTATTATTACGCTGTCGGTGCAGACCGTATGTATAGAAACTATTCGGCAAACTTTAAAGAACAAATACGCGTCTTATAAATAATATTATTTTTTTTTTGGGTGGGGGGGGGGGTTGGGGGGACGAAAAAAAAGAAAAGCAATATCGGAAGAAAAACCGCGAGCAATGTACAACATAACGCGGGCGGCGGGAGGGTCGATATATAATATAATATAATATTATTATATATATACTATTATATCACGTATGTGCATATGTATACATATGCATACATAACACAATATAAGGCCCGAGGCACCGTTGATCTGATTTGAACCGCAGACGGGGAACAATGCAAACACACACGGCCGTCGTTGTGCATTACTTATTCATGGTTGATTAAAGTTCGATCCGCGTGCGCGAGCATCGGCGTGGTCTCCTCGACCCGAGTAATAAATAGGTGCATATATTGTATACGAGGGAGCGAAACAAAGCTCTTAGGATTTGCTAGATTTAAGCACCGCGTATATATTGTATATAATATAATATGTATAATATCATATATTATATAGATTTGCTCGAAACGAGCCCGCGGGGGAGCCCAAACGATACGTTGAAAACGGAGAGGAAAAAAAACCAAAAAGTCTGCCCGGAAGCTGTGAACATTATAAATTAAAAACCGTACCCGCCCGCTGCCGAGGTCCTAAGTGATTTATAATCACATGCGTGATACGTAGGTTAGGTTAGGTTAGGTTAGTTATCTACGCCGGGTACTGCGTAATGATATGAGAAATGGAAACCGATTGACTGCGCGTTCTATACCGGATTTCGCGGTCGACATTTGATTTCGTTTTTACGATGCGCATTAGGAGGTATACCCATTGATAAGAGCACCTATAATATAGTGATCAATAAATACCCAATGACAAAATTATTACAATGATCCAATTTTCAATAATATTTCGTTCTTTTGAATTATCTTACGATTATAATTATTTATATTATTGTACTTTTTGAAAAAAATCAATTAATGTTGTTTTAGGTTAATATTATAGTGCGCGAGATATAACAATACTATTGTACTTCGAAAAATTATACACCAAGTGCGTTGTATAATAAAACTATTTTCTGATGAATTCAATATACTTGTATAACTTTTCAAATGATTTAGCCATTCCAGCAATAATTTAACGAGTGTAAACATGTTTACATGTACTATAGACATATGTTTTTATTAAAACGCACGAGTAATTACATAATGCCGCTGCACTAAACTATATACCTAATATAATATTACATTATAGTTGTACAATGTATTTACTATGTATGTAGTCAGAACGTCAAAACGTCTTTATTATTTATCTAGGGATTTGGAAAAATCACTGGTTTGTATTTTTTCATTTAATACGTGACGTTTACTCTAAACCAACGCGTTTATTTAATACACGTGTATCAAGGAAGTCACTGGTTTTTTAAATGCTAAAGTACGAGTATCAACAAGCGATTATTGTCAGCGAGAGGTTTAAGCGTCTTCGTCTACCTTCGATCCACGAAAACCCCTTTATGCTCGATCAGGTGTATTTTCATTACATTATACTTGAAAATATCAGAAATTGAATGTCACGCCGCGCACAAAGCATTGCACGGCCGCGCGGCTTCACACGGTCCACAGGATATTTTTGAATGCGCGAAGCAATTATTTGAGAAGCCTTTGCATATTGCAAACGGATTTAAAATACCGCACAGAACACAGATGTTTATTGGGTGGCAAAGGGGAGATTTGTGTGTAATACTATCGGCTGTCCACGTGTCGAAAAAACACACTGCTTATATAGAAATAAAATATGCAATATGTCGTGTACAAAAGCATATATTATATTATTATATTATGTGAGCCAAGTATATATTTTACACCGAGCCAGTTCTAAGCATTCGCACCTATATATATTGTTGAAATATAATATCTCATACTTATATATAATATTATGTCTGCACTTGGAAATGTATTAACATTTTGCGCGCGATGTAATAGGTAATGAATAAGGTGAAGCCAAACCGAATAATACATTGTTCTTTTATTAATTTATATTTGTTTTAATCACAATTAGTTACATTATTTGAATGGCATGGATCATTTTTTTATCATTATTAAAATAAGCCATGGCTCACAGATTTTACATATTTACATTTTATTAAAATGTATTATCAATAAAAATATTTTGGTAAAAATGTTACTGTTGATAGACGTTTCTGAGAAGCGCGCGCAATGTTTGTGGAAAGTTTTCAGCCATATCTATAAGTACCTAATTATTTTAATTTAAGTAGAAATGCTATTTAGTTAAAGTCTCTGAAATGTTAAATCTGCAAATTTCCAAGTATAAATAATTTTACTTAAAATGCATTAATGAAGTAAATTTTTTTTTTGATTATAGTTTATGCATTTTAAGTAAAGTGTGTTTAGTTTAAAAAATGTCCTGCATGAGCGTCTATATAAATTAAATAATGTATATAATATAATATAATACTATATATATAATATATAACTAAATAATTTTATGTCTACTAAAAATGTAAAACTGTTAGTTATTTAAAATAAAATGTCTAAAGGATAATATTTTTATTTTAGCTGAAATGTTTAAAAGTAAAACAAATTAAAAACTCCCAATTAAAAATTTTAAACCAAAATATTTTAATTATTAGTAAAATTATTTATAAAACACAATATGACAATAAAACAAATTTGAAAAAATTGAAACGCCAAGTAAATTTCTTTTTTAATCAAAATATATTTTTACATAATATTATGCAAAATATAATAATAATAACGTAAATAATACTTAAGTTGTTGATTTAAAAAATATTTGATAGTATAATAATTAATAATGCTAAATAGCCTAAATGTGAAGAAAAATGACGATATAAAATGCATAATAGTTACGTTAGTTTATGTACACAAAATGATTTAAAATGTATTCATAATTCTTAAATTCATATAGGTAGGTGCTATAATAGGTATGTATTATTTTATTATAGTATAGTACTATACAATTAAGCAGCTATATACACTCGACCAAAACTATTAAAATATGGCAAAGAAATAATCACCCTCTTCATTCACCCAAAATCAATTCAACAGTCAACACACATCGTAAAGCAATTACACTTGTTGTAAACAAAGTTATTTTATAGATCGTGTAATAAAAAATTTAAGTTGATAAATTTGAATATTGATAGAGAAAATATTGAAAAATTATTATACATATAATATTAAAATGCTATGTAATATTTAAATTCTCATATAAAACAAATTAAGCTTTACGATAAATATTATTTTTTTTAAATTCCATTTATAACAAGTTATGGAGAAATATTCTATTACATTTTTAAGCTTTTTCACATAGCATTCAATATTTTATCAACATTATAGAAGAAAATTGAAAATTAATTATGTCCATATTAATAGCTCAAAAAGAGTCTCAGCCCTAAGGAGGTTATTCGTTTTTGAATTACAACAAAATAATAAAGTAAATTTTTTTATTGCCTAAATATTCCCGTTTTATTTTAGTTATTATTTCGATTATTTAGAAATGTGCTGGTCATTTTTTATGTGCTTTTAACCCAAACTCCTAAAGTTCCAACTTAAATTAGCTAAAAGAAACTTGCCTCTAAGTTAAAGATCAAAGCATTTTGATTTTTGACTTCTATAAAATATTAAAATGCATCTTCAGATAAAAAGTAAATATAATTTCAAAACCAGACATTCATTCATTTAGATTCTAAAAAATAAATGGTGAAAATATGCTGAATTAAAATATAAATATAATATATTGAGTCTGAATACTGCTTGCTCAGTAGTCAGTATTCCCATAATTCCACATCAAATTAATTCATCTCACTTCGTTAATACAGGAGCAAGATATCTGTGTATTTTTACTTTTTTACACACGTAACGTGTACCTACGTAATGTTTGAAAAACGATGTAATAAATACATGTTTTAAAATAATTTAAGTACCTACCTATATTTCTGGGAGTTTTAGTGAGCAATATTAAATTAATAATATTAGGTACTCAAATTCCACCAAATACTTCAAAATCACTGCAGTTTGACACGTTATTCAGGAAAACTACAAATGCCTATGTACTATAACCAATATGTGTTATAGATGTGCTGCGAAGACTAACATTTTGTATTTTATTTGGTAGATTAATACATTTAATAACAGCAATAGTTAGGTATGAAAGCATTGTTGAAAAATAAAATAGATTTCGTGGAAAACCAGTAAACACCAGTAAAAATAATTAATTATAATAATCTTACAATAGCGCAATAAATAAATAAATTAATTAATAGATTTGTTCCTTCGCATAAACTATTAGCTCATTACAATGCTTTGAAAAGTATTGATATATATTTTATAATTTATCAGAAGTTTTACGATTTTAAAAGTTTCATATTATATAGACATTTTGCAGGTAGTGGAACTGTAAAATGACCTCAATGTGGTCAATTTTAAGTGAAACTAAAACTCATATACTCGTTTAACTTTTAATATAACTAATCTAACATCTGTGCTATACACATGTATGTATAAACCACGATTAAAGATAGAATCCACTATCTTTAATCGTGGTATAAACCATAACTGCAGACTGCAGTTAACTATATACTATAAATTTTCTATTAAACAAAAATAATAACAGTTATTGAATAATAATTAAATGATTGCTGGTGATATGAATAAAGTACAGGTTTTAAAAGATATACCTAAATAAAAATTATTAATAATAACCGATTGCAATAAAACACTAATACGTGTATGCATAGTAAATTTGTGTGTCACTTAAATTGACTATGCATGCCGACATAAGTTATCTCTTATGAGTCTTATCTATTACAATATAATAAGTAGTGTATAATTAATTTTTTAGCCAAATTATGTTTTTAATATTGTATTATAAAAATCTAAAGAAAAAAGAAGATTTTGGAGTAACTCTAAAAAAATGATCGTAAATACAAGAAATGTTCACTGAATGTTTATATTAGAATTTTCTATACACCATACAATTTTCAAAATATGTTGACTCATTTTGAGATATTTTTAGGCATAAGAAATAATTATCGATTTCTATTAGTTTTTTTAATTAACGTTGATAAAAAATTGTTCACATAGTCAAAAACAACGAGTCGTTATCCTTCGTTTAATCACAATAATATCATTGAATTCAAATTGAACACATTCATTACAGTGACTTCTCAAGACACTAAATGTACAGCAGAATGTTACCCATATTTCCCCCAATTTTACCAATGAGTTATAACAATACCTATACCAGTTATATAGTACCTAATTACTACAATTTGTGAGAAAATTTAACGAATTGAATATTATGTATAATAGATAATATATTATATAGATACCTGATAAAACTGATAAGTTATAAAACTATTTAATAATTTTACCTTATTAGTTATTACCTATATACTTAAACTTTTATTTTAGTTTCCTGTAATACACAAACCACGGCCAGTGCTTTTGTAGTCGAGGCCTTGTATGTAAAATAAAAAAATAAAAAAAGAACTACTTTAACTACAAAGTTAATCTTCGCGTTTATCAAATCAAAATTGGCGTCCATACTACTAATATTATGTCATGGGTTTATGATTAGACTATATTATTGACTTATACCTGACCTACCATATATACCTATATATATATAAGAGTATATGACAGTCTATACTCATCCTCTTTTAAAAAAAATGTTTTATATTTTAAAGTAGCTATACCGAGACATAATTTGTATAATGTCCTCTAGTACCTACATCTACATCACAAACACATCGAATTATGATGACATTCCAAACGAATTCAGTCACTTAATGATCACAAAAAAATATTATATAAATAGTTAAATAATTCCAACATTAATATAAGAACCTACAAGTTATAAAAAGAGCAAATATAAAATATATTCAACAACTATATATAATGTTTTACATAATACACGAGTTCAATAAATTTCCTGTGTTAAATCCATCTTCCTTAATTGATTTTATAATATAAATTCAAATTTGTGTATGACATGATAAAAATTGTATCGTCAATTCATAGGCGCAAATAGAGGGGGGGGGCTTTAGGAGCTAAACCCTCCCAAAAATGTCCATAGCCCCTCCAAACATATCCTACATTTTGTCTTAAGCTTATTCAATATTATCTAAATAAGGCTTTAGCCCCCCCCCCCCCAAATCCCAAACGCTATTTGCGCACTATGATCGTCATTCTTTGATACCAGTGTAAGTATTGTGCAGTATATATTAGAGTGTGATAAATAGTACTGAAGCACACGGGTTGTAACATATTTAACCAAAAACGAGTTTTCATTTCTAACCTAATTAGTAGGGCTCGGATTTATATGTAAATACATATTTTTACTGTGACTTGATAAATTAATTTAGGTAAGTGATAAATTCGTTTCAAGGGATTTCCATTGTAATGAACTATATTTTATTTTACATATTTTTACATATTTCTCGATAATTCCATTTTTCCCTACATATTTCGACAATTTACGATTTATTAATAGTTGTATACGATGTATATGATTTCCCATGTTTCAAAAAGTACGTAAACAAAATAATACCAACTATTGAACTATATAATCGACCGTAATCTATGGGTCGATATAATATTATGTTCGACATTTGTGACATCGATAAATGATAGATAACGATTTATTAATGCATAGAACAAGTACAATGACCCTTGGGAGTTGCAGTAAAATAAAAAATGCACAGCGTATTACAAAAAATCCTGGATTAGACTGCCTAAAATAAATT
>NC_042495.1:63588702-63618110 GCF_005508785.2 Acyrthosiphon pisum
TCAATATTATGTAAATAAGGCTTTAGCCCCCCCCCCCCCCCAAATCCCAAACGCTATTTGCGCACTATGATCGTCATTCTTTGATACCAGTGTAAGTATTGTGCAGTATATATTAGAGTGTGATAAATAGTACTGAAGCACACGGGTTGTAACATATTTAACCAAAAACGAGTTTTCATTTCTAACCTAATTAGATATTATCTTTAGACTTTAGTTTAGCTTATACGATACGAAGTTAAAAATTGCATACAATTAATGGTTATTTTATTTTATAAGAAAGCTAATTGGTATAAAATGTCTGTGACTCACGATGAAAACGATTTAAATATTGTTTATTTTTGGTTGAAATGTATTGCATACGATAAAATTGTAACACTTTATAACTACTTCTTTTTTTAAAAATAATAATAAGCAATGAAAAATGGTTTAGCACCTTCAGAGTTCAACCACGGACATTGCTAAGTATTTATTTATTTTATAAATTAACGCCGATCGGCTATTATCACAGTGTTTGTGGTAAATGTTTATGCAAGCGATATAAGATGATGAGCAGGGTCGTCATTTCAACTTTTTGAAAGGTATGCTAACGACTAGGAAGAACAAAAAAAAATGTTTGCAGGCCAATATATATGTTGTGCTATCGAGTTATTAAAAAAAAACCTATTAAAAAAGCATCTCTATATTTCCCATCTAATAATCTAATATATTATGAATAATTTATACCTAACAATACTAATAATTAGCATTTAAATTATTTTAATTTCAATTTCAATATTTATATAGACACTATATTGTATCTAAAAACATTGTATATATTAAATACCCAGGTCCTAGGGAGGTTTACACTGTATTATAAGTATACATAAATATAGTGTATATAAAACAAATCCTGAAATCCTCAGTTGCCTGTCACACATAAAATATTTAATACAAACATTTTATATTTTATTTAAATAATACATTAATAATAATATCACATGTCCGATGTCCATAGTTGTCTACATGTATACAGATAAGATATAATTTTTTAAAAAAGTTTATTTTTGCAGTCCGGCGCAAAAAAATTATAGTCATGCCAAAATGTTATCTTGATAAGTTTTAGGTATGTATAAGCTACCCTTTTTTTTCCTGTTCAAAAACCGGAAACAGGTGCGGGAACTGTTTAGCACAATTATACTGCTACCATGTATAAGCATACCCTGCATCACCTCAAATTACTTCCTTGGATAATTGTGTATAATATAGCTAGGTATTAAAGGTATATATTGTGCTCGACGCAAAAACTTACCTAAGAAGTTTGCGGCAGTGGAGTGTGCGTATCCGGAGGCGGCTGCGGCGGCTGCCAGGTGTCCAAAGCTCAACGGCTGCTTGAAGAACCCGTTCGCCGCCGCAGTGGCCGCGCTCACGTTGTTGCGGTTGGAGGCTGCCGTGACGGCCGACACGTCGGACGACCTGGACGGAGCGAGTATGCTGTCGATGGTAAACAGTGACGAACCGACGGCAGACGTCTTCGGCACGACCGCAGAACCGGCCACCGTGCAGGTGGCCATCGCCTGTCCACGGGCGTCGGAGTCGCAATCGCACTGTTCCCGCGGCGACGTCAAGCCGCGTTCATCCACCGCGGCTGTAGCGGCGGCGGCGGTGGAAGTCGGTGGCCGTTCCGTGCGATCGACGTTGTCGCCGAGACCCGCAGAGGCGCCGTAAACAGCACCACTGCCGTCGCACGTCGTCCCGCCGAGACGTCCGTCCAATTTCATCGATTTCTGCGGACGTGAACGTACTATAATTATGGTACCAACAATTTTTGTTCTGTTCGCGGATCGGGTATAGATAGGGCAGCTTCGGCAGCGTTCACCGTACGGCCGCAATCGTCATCGTCGGTTCCGTTTTGTCGTTTAAATATTATTAATTTTTGGTACGACGGAGAACTGCACTAATCGCGGTAATGATATATTATATTAGAGAAATATTATCAAAATAATGAAAACCGATTTATCCTAAATATATTTAGTTATGCGATATACGTAGACGATATAATTATGTATTATATTCAGTGTTTTTCAGTATTTCGCGCCAACGATAAACATTTAATAGAGCCGTCAATCGGTTAAGTGCCGCGAGTTACGTTTGATTACCGCCGTCGCGGACTAGTGCGCGGGCTACAGCGGGGTGTCGGCTACACCGCTTCGCGATCGGGTGTCGCGCACGATTGGTCGATTGCCTGCGGGGCTGGTACACCCCGGCTCGCCGTACGGTCCCGAGGGGGCGTGTTCGGCGGCGCTCGCATAATCGGCGCCGTTCGGCATTTATTCGCCACCCTCCGCTACCCACCCACCCAACATCCACAATCACCACCCTGCCGCGGAATACCGATCACCCCGCGCAACGTTTTACCGCCAACACACCACCGGTCCCTATCTTTGTATTTACACTGACACATGGGTAGCGCGCGCTCAGTTTCCTCACCAGCCGCCGCCCCTGATGCTATTTTGTGATTTGTCAACATAATCCATCGCCAATGGCACCCTACCACCCTGGAGACGAAATTCTTCCGAACGCTTGCCGAATAACATCGTATAATAATAATGATGATATCACGTTTTCTAAACATTATAATTTAAGATATTTACAAATGCACCGTAAAGTCGACTGCCCGCAATAGTAAGATTATAATTTATTATTATACATCGGCTTATATACATTCGAGTTGAGCTGTGCAAATCCACACAAAGTTTTCTTAGGTATCGGGTATTATACGCCGTACTAGCTGAGCCTTGGATTCGTTTGCAACTTGGGTGTAATAGCATCTCTACCTATATACTATCTAGTTTAAAGCTTACAAAGTTTCACGGGTATTCTGGTAATATAATGTATTATAATATGTCATACTCGATATATCTCCAATTATTATTCGGGGTGGACAATTTACCAATCCTCCTCCTATATGAGATTTGTATTTGGCAAAAATTAGTTCAATCTACTATATTAGTATTACTATATAATAGCAATATAAATATAATGAAATATCCTCAAAAATATAAGATGACAGACCGATATCAGAATGACAGAACCTATTTCTACTTTTTGATAATAGATAATATAGGTATAGTATAAACATGTTGATTAAGATGTAAATATAAATATAAAAATAATTTATTGTTAAAACTCAAATCAATCTCCAGACCGATGAACCACCACTTATATTTTTTCTGTCGACTGTCAGTGTATCGATATAACAACGATTATATTTTATTTTTGTCGCTTCCCGTTAGATGGGTTGTAATCAAGCATGGTTTTTTTTCTATAATTATTAATTTTGTATACTGCATATTAATTACACAATACACAGATTAGAGTATTAGACTATAGCTAATGACTCGTATTTTATATTTGTATCTATTTGAATATTGACGTTTATATGAATGATTATATAGGTACCTTATTGTATACTTTATACCACTGATGACGGAACCTTAAACACATAATTAATAAAAGTCGACCAGTGTCCAATACATTTATAAATGTTTTAGTTTGAAATATCCTAAGAATATTGTAGACAAAAACACGTATTAACAGTAATATTTTTTTTACTCAATTATTCAACCGTTTATAAAAAAAACAATATATATTATACAACTGTTATATGGGTACAAACTATAAATACAAACATATATTATGTACGTCTATCGAGGATTTAAAAATTATGAAAATTTCATTATTATGAATAAAAATTATAAAATGTTTCAACATAATATACAATATGGATTTTAACTCACAATATCTCACGAAAAAAAATTTTAAAATGCGCCATTCTAAAAAAGCATTAGGTATGTACTTATATATAGTTAACTACATTTTACTATAAGTAGTACTGTAGTAGGTACAATTACTTTTAGAAAAATATAGATTAAAATGTACATAAATGGACTTTTATCAAAGAATTTGGGTCAGAGGCTTCTACAGTTTACAAAGCTAAATTCAGACATCTATGCATATAAATTAAATACCAGATGATAGTCTTAGAAAGGGATTTATCATTAACATAGGTATATAAATTAATAATTATAAAGTATTGTTTGTATTGTAAGAAATACTATATAGTAGATAATTCGTATTATAAGTACAGATAATTAATATTCGTTTCTATTTATTTGATATAAGTAAATTGTAAATATAGTCCCGGGATAGAAAACCTTTTTGATTAACGTTTGAAAAAACATTATTGTTTCATATCATTTCCAAATAACGTTTTTGATAATATATATTTTTTTTAAATTCTTCTGATAGAAACGCACAGTATAATATAGGTTAACCTACTTAAAAGTTAAAATTAATTATTCTTAATATTTAAATTTAATCTACGAACCTAATTAAAAATTTTAATTTTAAAAGTGCATTAGTAAAGTGAAGCACTACCTAGTTCTAGAGTAAAAAGTAAAAATGATCCTGAATTCAGAAGCTTAACATACAATAGTTATATGAAATATAAGAATCAAAAAGTTCCTCTTATGCATTGACCTTTACTTAACAATTAGTTATCAGGATTAACAATTTTTCGATACCATAATTATTATTTTATTATAGTTTAATTTATTTTCGTTTTTGATTTTCTTTCGATCAATAACATTTTAATTTTTTTATAACTTTAATTTTTTATTTGATTGCGACAGTATTTGTTGGATAAATTGGATTTCATTTTTCAATGACTGGAATAAATTGTATTTAAATCGTAAACAAGAGTTGAATTAGTTGCAATCAAACTAATAAAATAAAATTATATGTATATTGTATAATATTATATTCATATCCGCTATAATATTATGTTGTTAAATATTGTATAAATATGATTCATGGAAAAAGATGGAACCTTATAAAATAACAAATACATTTAATTTAATATTTTTTACATTACAAGTTTTCACGTTTAATTTTATTGCTTTTTAAGAGTTTCTTGGAGATTGTTCTAGGAAATTTTTTAACCACAAAACATTCTTGTACAATGTACATATCAGGTATATATATAATATTATAATGGAATAGGTACATTCGTAATTTAAAGAATATTATTCTTAGTTATATTATTGTTTTGTTAATAATTTTTAATATTTAAATTCTATTTCAATGAAATAATGTTTTGTTCGCTAATTTGAAGCTCACAGAAAATAATACGGAAAAATATTCATTTGTTGCTCATTTTTGATTAAAATTCAGAGTAAATCTCTGGGCTAGTTTCGTTTGAGACGACGTTAAAAATTTCCCGGGAGGAAAATGGTTGACATGTTATCGATAAAGGGTTTGGGTGGTTTGAGAGTTTAACGTGGAATCTTTTTGTAGTGACAGTCGGGCGAGTTCGGAGATTGTTGTTAGTTGGAGGTCTTTGTGAAGTGATATTGTCTTTAATAAATCAGGGAGCTCCTATTATTAGTCTAAGACTAATGAATTGAAAGACCTGAAGTGGACTTATATATAATGTATACATTCAAATACTGTAGGACTAGACTGGTCTTATAGTTTAGGAGTTTGTTAGTAAGTACTTAAATTATAATTTTCCATGCATAGGTACCTAATGCAATTTTCTAAATATAAATTGAATATTTTAAACTATTTAATATTTAAAGTCATTTGAAATTTGGAAATTTGTTTATTTTTTTTTTATGTTAAAAAAGCTTGGAAATTTGATTGAAGAGTCTTCATAAGCTGTACTTGTAAGTTGCAACAACCTAAAAATATCAAAAAATCAGGTTTAAAAAATCGGATATTTAAACGAAAAATAACTAATTATAGTTATTTTGTTGTAATTCAAAAAATATTTTTCATATGGGAACTTAACATTTTTCACCATTATATAAACACCATTATTTTGTAATATTTACTAAAAACATGGAAATTGTATACACTAATACACCCAGTGCAATGCCGTAGCCAGGGGGGAGGCTAAAGGGGCTATAGCCCTCCCCCCCATTAACTGTGTTGACCTTAAAAATTTATCAAGATTAATAAAAAAATAAAAAGTGTAAATAAAAGACATATTGTATTTGTATTTTTTGTATTTTTTTGTGAGACTTATTAGCTCCTTCCCCATACAAAATTCTACGCCACTGAATACACCTACACAATGTAGGTAGTCTATCTCTGTAATAGTAACATTATGAAGTATGACAGTATTTATCCATAGTCCATAGGTATACTATAATAATAGGTAGATACTATTTTACTTAGTATACTATGTAGTACCTATACCTATAGGTACCAAAAGTACCTAAATTAAGGGGATTGGAATCGGTGATTTTCTGTCTTTGTCTAACAACTGTGGAACATAGGAAAAAAAGCTATACACCTGATAAAAATTAAAGTAGGTACTTCTAGTTGTTCGATTTCAAAAATGTAAAGATGTTTGAATTGATATAGGTACAAGTTTACTTTGCATCGGTCGTAGCATATTTTTAATATTTTTTTAATATATTTAATATTAAAAAGCAGAGAAGTGGACTTCGCTCTGCTGTACAGTAGGTTACAAGTGGGTCATTTTATAATGGATTGTATTAAATTTGAATTCAATGATATCATATCATTGTATACGAAAAACGATTCTGGGCGGTTTGTCAGTCTAGATATTTTATATTGTTATTAAATTGTATTATAGTCTGTAAGTTGAATTAATATTATAAATTACAACAAAATAACCAAAATCATTATTTTTATTTTTATTCGTTTCTATGATGAGTGATGACAAACGAAGCGTTAGAAATTATTAAAATCCCATTTTTAACGGTTTTTTGTAATTTATCTGTAGTTTTTCCCGTAGCATTAAATAATTATTGAGAAAATCGAAAAATGACCTCTCTTAAGTAGGTACCATCTTGTATAATTTTATAAAAGATAAGATACGATATGTTGAAACTGAAGCACTCCTTCTGGTATACATTTTCAATACAGGATAAAAAAAAATATATAAATAAACACCATTGTAAAACAACTCGATCCCTCTCTCCATTCAGAATCTAAAATTGACAAATTTATAAAATTTAAAATATTTATTCTCATCAAAATATTGGTACAATTGAGAAAATGCTTCGACCGATGCAAAGTAAACTTGTATACTTACCAACCAAACATCTTTACATTTTTTAAATCGAACAACTAGAAGTACCTTATTTTTTGTCAGGCATATAGCTATTTTTCCTATGGTCCATGTGTGTTAGACAAAGACAGAAAATTACCACTTCCAATCCCCTTAAATCACGATTCATAATAGGTAATCCACAGAAAAATAATTCTGGATAGGTACGTATATTATCTAATATATTATTTAGTTTACACACATGGCGAAGACACATACCTACCTATTATAAAAGACATAATTTATTAACACTCGGAAATACTCTATTTTTGTATCCAGCTATCCATTTTACAGAGCAGTTCAATTGAAAACCAGCGACACTGCTGTACGACTCACCTCAATCATTTAATAATAACGCATGTGCAACATAATATTTGTAGTCACATTTTATCTTGCTCATTCATGATGTACTCGGGACTCGGAATGTCGTTAAAAATAAAAAAGTCTTTGCGTATTTATTGTACGTAAAGGTAACAAAATGGTGGTATATTATAATATATTATTATCAAACAGCAGCTGCCGCAGTCGCGTACAGAACTCTGCATAAACACAAATCGATTTGATCACAGTTGGAAAGATGCACCAAAATATATAGGTACTATATTATAATACACATAATAATAAAATATTACAATATGCCGCAATATTATACTTTAAAATGGTTTAGGACTTTGGTGATGATCGTTTATTGGGCATAGGTACTTATAATATGGTCACTCACACATACACACACACACACACTGTACATTGTTATAATATTATACGCACTGCGACGATGTCACGAGGGCCGTAAGCAAATAAACATTAATCGTTCGAGTAAACAAATAAAATAATATATATAGCGACAAACGTGACCAGCGTCGTCGCTGTAAACGTGGACAGAATGTCAGAATACGCGTTTTGTATAAACTATAATAATATAATATAATGCGCTATACTATATGTATTGTGTCGTGCTATATTAAAATATATTGTATACCTATGTATTATTATTATTATTATTATGTTCAAAAAGTGGCAGAGCGGTTCGCGCCGGTCAAAGGTGTATTATTCAATCGACCGATTTGTGACCCGGTGCGAGAAAGCCGCCTCTCGCGGAAGCGCAAAATCACCGTACTGGTCAAACGACCCCAAACGAGCAGCGCCTCCCTCCTGGCTCCTGCGAACTACGACTGCGTCAACCGATGATGTTTCTTGTAACTTCTCAGTTATCATCATCCTTCTCCTCTCCACTTGCTAAGTCTTATCATTCTCCTTCTTATCTTGTCCTCTTTCTAAGCAACCATCGTGTCCTCCTCGGTATGTAGCTGTAGGTAAATGTAAAAATAAGTGCTGCTGTAGACACAATATTATGCTCTCATGCAATAATAATATACTCTACGTCCAGTGACGGAACAATTATTAAAATATTTATGTGATTTTAGACAAGTAATTATAATATATGGTACACTTTTGATGATGGTGAAATACTATATTTTATGTTGTGAAATTTACTCCTCTGTAATGTAATTAGCAGCGTTTTTGAACCCATTTCCAACATTTCAAAAACGGTTATGCGAATAAAAATGTGTAAAATAAAATACCTAATACGGTAATAGTACCTATACATATTCGATGTATAAGAAAAATTATTAGTATGTCTGATTTTTGACAAAATTAAATTACTTTTTTTTATATAAACGTTTAAGTTGTCCGTCAAATCCCCAAAGATTTACAAACTGTATTTTATACTGTCGGATTTTTTAACTCCCCAAATCCCAATTAGATATTCCTTTCCATCACAGTTAAGTCAGTGGTAATTCATCTATATATATATACCGGCTTTGCTATCTCGTAGGAATCTGAAGTCTATACACATACCTATCCCAGAGGACGTCCAAGAGCGTTGTATGGAGACAATAATAATAAACAATAAATAACACTGGTAGATACTATATTTAATATTATAATATATACCTATAGGTATAGGTTATAGGTACACACAAGTATTCCACTCTAACCGAACAGTCGACTACCGTTAGGGTCTACTGCAGCGGTGCGGGCTCTATCACACATAATCAAATAATAATAATATAATATAACGCTGAATCACCAAGCACACAAAAGAGCCAATTGTCAATATTACGGTTCCCTGAACAACAGAAGCCGAAGTCCGCAACAGTGCATATAATATTATAATATAGGTATATTATTATTTATTACTACAATTATATAGAAACATAAAGACAAATGCGTATTTATTCATATAGGTACCTATTATACATTATACGTAATACGTAAATGGCGTAGTCGTCCCACCGCGTTTGACCCATTCTATATAACTTTATTAAATAACAACATTTTATTGGATGTTTAAAAAGTAATTTGCTACATTATATAGGTAATTATAAAAATATAGAGTCATAATTATTTACGAGTTTGTATACTTACTGTTTGAATACCGAACAGGTAAATTAGATAAATCCATTTTAATTTCAGCTATAAGTAATGTATTAATATACATACCTACATCCTTACATATTATACCTATTACCTATAATATATATTATAATATTTTATTAAAATGTGTTTTTCGAGAAGTATTTAATACAAAAATGTGGTTTTATTTAAACGACAATTATGTAATCAATCATATTCATGGATCTTTTTATAGTTTTGCACATTTACCTACACGACTACACTTAACAGTTAATACTTAATAATACTTTTATAATTCAAAATAATATTAATATAATGATATGAAGACCCGTGTCCAATAATAATTTATACTAATATTGATTTGCAATGCAAATTTTACAAATTAGAACGACCATGCCTATTTGATTAAATTCAGAAAATAATTTCTTAAACATCCATGTTTTAATAATGATTTTTATTGAATTTTAATGGTTAAAATAATAATTTTTAAACTTGTATTACCTACATTTTAAATTTCTGTTTATAAACAGCTCTTATGATTGTAGTAGCCAGTAGGTATTAAAATATTAAATCGAATTAATTGTGTTTACACTGAACAAGAGTCAAGAATATCAAAGAAATAATTGTCTTGCGTCTAGACGACGACGAAATCAAACTCATATATTATGTACGCTCGTAGGATTACCACTTATATGAGTCATCCTTTTAACGTTGAGTGCCCACGCACAATCGCGCGTACTACACAAACACCACCACATACATGCACACGGGGTAATAAAATAGTCATTGTTGTCGAATTGTCGAGTTTTATTTCGCTTTCCGATCTCGAGCTGTTTGTCTTCGAAATCCGCTGAGTGCTGCAGGTTAAAAAGTTTTCGTTTGTAACGGGTAAACACGCGGCGGCGTGTGTACGCCCCCGGGAACGACAGACAGAGTGGGGGAGGGGTGAGAGAGGTATAAGATAGAGAGAGAGAAATAGGTAAATACACCGGACCGAACACTATATAGTGGACGCTGAGCAGAAGACGTGAAATTCGAATAGCTCTAAAGATTGGGTGTTTTGGAGTGTGATGGAATAAGAAAAATAAGTATAAGAATAAAGCAAAGGAAACGAAAGAAGTTATTGCGATGAGAGACGGTTGAGTGAGACGAAAATAGAGAGAGAGTGAAAAATAGAAAAGAAAAAACGGAATACTAGCTGCAGCACACACGGAGAGCACAGGAGTCTGTACTATATATGTACGATGTATGTGTGTGTGTATGGTTTTTGTTGACACGGGAACCCGGTAGTCAAGTGGCCGAGGCCTTTTATTTGTTTATCGAGAATCACTGACATTATCAGCTGCCATAAGCCAGGCGTGTAAAACAATTAGTGCGCGCGTATACAGTTCGGGGGTGGTGTAGGGCTGCGGCGGCGGGGTTGAAACAAAAGGGGATTGCCGCAGCTTGTGTTTCCATTAAAAGGGACGCGCAACCCGAGACCCTCCTCTGCGACGCCGCCACCCCTGTTGCCCCGGCGCTGCTATTATATTATTGTATTTATTCGCCGACCTAACGCTCAAAGTCCGCGATATTATCTGGCTGAGCAGCAGCAATCGTCGTCGCCACCGTCTCTAACCGCCAACACTATGTACATATACACACCATAATATACTCGCGTGTAATCGGACACCGATTGCCGGAGCCTCGGGACATGCGATATATACGACGTAGTACATACACATACACACACACACACACACACTATGATTTCTTTTATTGCCGTCGTAATGGGTTACAAATGTATAATAAAGTATATATAGGCCACCCCTACTGCAACAAATGGTTATATAGTGAATATAGTGGCAATATCGCACGGAAAGAGGAATATAGGAAAGTAAAAAAAAATAAAATGCAATAAAACCAACAATAGTACTAAATGCTTTCCGGGGTGGTTTTTGTGGCGGTGGAGGTAGTGTCTGTTGTGGTAACATTTTATGGTGAAGGGAGAGGGTGGTTAGCAAAGAGTGACGAACCGTGTCCCTCGCGTGATTTAATAATACTAGATATTTATATATAATATGTGTACATATCATTATACTTATATTCATAAAATATATATATATAATATACACACCGCTCTTAAGTTTCAATTATACGCAAATAACACGTCGTAGTTATTTATAAGGGTTAATGTGCTACATATATGATAACGCCGTTACACTCCATACTCTATTATACCGTAAATACTCGATTATAATTTATTATTATTATCACCGAGGGCTGAGAAGAAAATAATAACAACATACGATTTGATAAGTACCCATCTAAACGGTGTACGATTTGCACATTGATGTCCTCGCCAAATGGAAAAAAGTGCTACATTATCATTCTTTATTATGATAACAGTAATTCACAGTTCGGTTCGAGCGTATATAATCTATATACCTACCTATATAAAAATTAATGTGTGTGTGGGTGTGTGTGTTACGCTACATTTTCACCACTGAATCGTCCTCTTCTTTTTCTAACAATGCGTGTGATTCGTTTTAAACACAATTTTTTTAAAGAAAAACTAAATATATTTAAACTGATATATTTTATTGTAAAATAGGAAGCATAAATCTTACGAAAAAATCTAAAGATTACCGTGCAAACCAATGGCGTATAGCAATCGACAATGCAATTAGTAAATTATTGCAAATTGAAGAAATTTCTAAGTAATACAAAAAGTAAAATAATTATTCATTAATTTAATATTCCTTTTTTTAAACAGGTATTCATTCGTTGTAGAAATATCCTAAAATTATAAAATAAAATATAGGTACCTAGGTAATTAGTATTTTTCAATAATTCAATTCAATTTTAATTTGTAATAACTACTTAAAATATGATATGACATATAAATAATTATTTTATTTGTGTTAAACACAAACTTTATTTTTATTCATAATTCCTTATTGGAGGAAAATGGTCAAGATTTATTTAAATTTTTTTCGGAGGAAAATAGACAGTGGTGGAAAACAGTATCTCATCTTAAATTGTATAAATAGAATAAAGAACTTGCCAGTGTATAATTTTATTTCATAAATATATATATTTGTTTGTATATTACCGGAAAAGTCCCATTGAAAATCGCACTATGAATACCTACGGCTTTTCAATTATAATGGTTCCTAATATCTTTGGAAATTTATTTTTCATCCCCATTTAACACGAGTTATTTGTTCTCCCGACTATCCAAATACTATCTTTCAAATTATATATTATATAATATACATTTAATTAATTATTATACTATACACAATTATAATGGCAAATAATAATATTTCAACAATGATTAATTTTCATGAAAACCTAAATATTTTTTTAAAAACCTGTTGAGTCTTATAATTACCATGCGGTTGTTTTTGGATGCGAGTAGAATAATATGTATTTGACTTCTGGGAAATTGTAATGCTACCGTTAGTATGTTTTTGACAGTGGTTTAAAAGTTAATTATAGTTTGATACCATTTGATTGTGATGTTAATGAGGTTATTGTTGTCAAATGGTGTCAGTGCCAGGATCCAACACCCTTATAATGCAATCTCATTCGCCCTGTTTTATCACCTATTGTGTTCTTATCGCCTACACAATGATCGAATCAACCCCAAAACCCACACATTATGATAAAAATAATTCACTCAGCGGTGCTATTCTTGCATGCAATGTATGCGGTTTTAAGTGGCATAATATTTATATATCATTAGTGATAGGTATTCTAATTCTGTGTTGCATAAAAATTGGTTGATTTGATGGTTCATTAAAATGTAATGGTCCAATCATGGGCAGATGGGCTACTAAATCATGTTTAAGCAAGGACTTTTAGCTCACTGTCAATTCGTAATCGATTCATAACGATCAATAATGGTTATGCAGCCAGGTTTATTTTATATAGACATTAAGTCTATAGAACTCTAACAAGTCTCTAACAAAATATCTTGTCTAATGTAAAATTATAACGCAAACATAATAAAAACAAATTTTAACATTATGCTATATAGGTAATTGTATTGTGCATAAATATTGTACATACCTATAACATTAATATTATTTTATATGTAAGTAATTGTTACTACACCCATTAGCTGCTTAGTTAGTCGCATGAGTTAAATTAAATTAAATTATTTCTCATTCTGTAAAATGTGCAGAGTTCTTAACAGTGTTTATTGGCTTATTAGATATCTTATTTAAGATATCTACAAAAAATAATGGGAACGGTAAAAAGGTTATAATAAGTACATTGTTATATAGTTTTAAGCAATACATACACTATTATGTATTATGTATTGGTCGGCACGACGGTACTATTGTATATAAGTATATAATTTTATACTGAACTATCCAAAATATTTATATAGCGAAACATGGGAAATTAAGTAATTTTCTACTATATTTATAAAAAAGTAAAACATTATTTTATTGATTTAAAAAAAAGTTCTATGCATTTATTGACTAGTTTTATTGATGCATTATTATATATATTATTAATATTATTAAAATGTTATTATAATATTATTGTAATATCATCATTACAAAATTGCTATCGGGGTGGTTTATATTTTGAACACTTCTAGCCAGGTGTACCAATAAGAATATCAATGAATCGCAAAGGTAGGTTATACCACAGCATTTTTTTTAATGTTGTATTTAATTATGCACATATTATTATTTTTTTTAGTCTACTCTTATAAAATTAGGCATTGTCCATAATGACTGGTAATTAATAATTACCAAGCCTAGGCTTAAACGAGTTAAAAGTTAAAGTTAAGTTAATTTTAACTTTTTAAAATTTAATTTTCGTTAACTTAATTTTTAACTAAATAGATTTTATTGATGTAAACTTAATAAATAACGAACACTTTTCATCAGATCCAAGTTACGTTAATTTATAAATAATAAAATAATAAATACAATGCAATTATTATTGATGATACATATTTCATGAACATTTACTTTTTATTATTTTAAACCATATTACTGGCTATTAATATACTTAAAAAAAAAAACTTAACTTAAGTTTCAATATAACTTTTAACTTAACTGATTTAAAAAAAAATAGGATACCTAACTTATAACTTTAAATTGCTTTAAATATTTACCCAGGGGCGGATTTAACAATTTTTCGCCCCTAGGCCAAATTAAATTTGCCACCCCTATCCAAAAAATAATGTTAAACTTCTTTTTTTATAAGTTATCCTCAAATTAATTTATTTTTTCAATACCTAATATACAATTAATTTTTCATTTAAGTAAACTAAAAAAAATTCTGATTCTGATATAACATCTTTTGTTTATTTTTTCAAAGTAACAATACTTATATGAAAAACATAATTTAATGAATATGATAAAAAAATTAATTATTTTAATTAATTGAATACATTTTATTTAATTTCAATATTACATAGGTTTTCTTCTTCATTTAATACTTGAGAAGTCGTCAATAATGTCTTCATACTCTAATGATGACGTTAAATCACTTTCTATAGTTAATATGGCCAAGGAATTTAATCTTTCCTGTAACATAATTGATCGTAAATAATTTTTCATTCTTTTTGACACCGAAAACGAACGTTCGGCAGTACAATTAGTAGCTGGTGTTGAGACAAATATTCGAAGAGCAATTTCAATATTTGGATATAGATCCTTCATATTACGTTCATAAATTACAAGCAATAATAACAATGGTGTGATTTTTTTTTTCATTAAAACTTGTAATTTGATGCGAAGGAAAATGTTCATTAATAAATTCATTTTTTTCTAAGTCTGATTTGTAAATGCAACATAACTCATTTGCTTTAACCATTATTTCAGAGTTTTCCAATTCATGAAGTTTACTAAAGAAATCAAACGGTTTACAGAATGTTTCATATGATTTTCGTCTATTATTTAATTTAGTAGCTAATCTATCAAGTATAACATAGAATGTATTAATTCTAAAATTATCTTTCGCTGATATTTCTACTTGTCCATCTCGAATTTTGTCATGGCGAATTGTTTTTTTTCCTTTTTATAGATTTTTCAGATTGATATGTTTTGTTTTTTACTTTGCTTAGTGCTTTTTCTTCATATTCATCAAATGCCTCTCGCTATGAATTCTTCACTAAATGAATCAATAAATCATATAATTCAAGCACTGTACACACATTGATGTTAACAGTCTGTAATTTTTTACTTACAGCATTTAACCTATTTAGTAAAAAACCCCACAAGACTGCCATGAATGCCATTTCCAGTTTCTCAAGTTGTATTCTAAGTCCACGAGCTTCACATATTGTTTCTGATTTTTCAGTTTTATCCAATTCGATTGTACTAAGAACTTGTAGTATTTCATCCCAAGATTCATTCAAGCTGACACAAGCATCATTTCTTGAATCATTAGTCATGTTTGGTTGGGGTAAATTGGAAATAGATACCTGTTGTTCCTCATTTTCTTTTATAGGTTTAAAATATGCATCAACCTTTTGGGTCCGATTAAGAATATTAGTTAATTTTTCAGCCTTTTCTTTGATTTCTTTTTATACTGACACCCACTTAACTTTTTTCTGTTCATATTAGCACCACTTCTAACACCAATTTCGTCACTATAAACAATTCACGCGCGTACTTATAAAATACGTGTAAACGGTTAGCACCACTATGGCACTATCGACATTTGTCACTAAATAATTCACGCGAATCGCGGACGTATACTCTTCGGCGAAAGACAACTATCGAATAATTCATAATAAACGGTTAAATATAAGAATTCGGTTGTCAAATGTCGTAAATAATTTACAATTAACTTAACTCAATTAAAAATTATCACTAACTTTCCAAGGTTTGTTAACTACTAATTATTAATAATAATGGCTATAACGACGGTAATACATAATAATATACCAATGTCCAATATATATATAGTGTGTCCCAGAAGTCCCGTATCTCCGTGGAAAATCAATATATTTAAATGTGTTTTTTTTAAAGTCATAAGTATGGAAATTCTGATTGAATAACATAATATTCAATTTTTTTTAAAATTCAAAAAATTATCAAAAAAAATTTTTAGGCAAATAAGTTTATTAAATTTCCAAGATAGCCATTTTGTTGATCATATTTTTTAAAACAGTTAAAATAATAAAAATATTGAAATTTAATGAAAATCGCCCAAGTTAGGGCTAATTATTATTTTTAATTTTAGGCAAAAAATCAGCGTAATTGAAATAATTATTATGCGAATCGTATTTTGCTAGTTCCGTATGCATAGGTAACATAACAATTATTTTTAGAAATTCGAAATAATAATTAGCTCTAACTTGAACAATTTTCATTAAATTTTAATATTTTTTTTTGAACTATTTTAAAAAATACGATCAACAAAATGGCTATCTTGGAAATTGGCTGTCTGGGACATACTGTATAGGTACTATTATGGCATTGTATAATATTATGTACGTTTGAAGGCATTGCGACCAAATGCAACTTGTTTTATACGCCATGACCCATGACTTTTATCGCAAAAGCTATTTCCAACTTTAATAATGTTTATGACACTCTGAACTTCTAGCAAAGTATTGCCGGAGAGTCGGTGGACTCTTCCCTCGAAAAGATGATTACGTGAAAGAAAATGGTGTCAAAGAGAGAGACAGACATACAGAGGTGACAATACGCGACACGACACAATGGGATCAGGGACTTCCCACGAAACTCCCGGCTCCCGTGCTGTAGGCCCAAAGGCTTTTACACTATAATATACCTATAAATTACGATCTAGAGGATTTGGCTCCATTTTCATTTAAACGCAATCCGGGATCACGGGCTCGGAAATCCCTGTATGCCCGCAGGATGTCCTGGCCCGTCTTAACGTGGAACAGCCCAAAATCTTTTTGTTACGTGTAAGTATACGTAGAAACATTACGTCGTTTGGTTTTCATTAGGATAATTGATTTACAAACGACCCGCGGCAGTGGCCATAAAATGGATTAAATGAGTTTTACATAAGTATAAATCGTGGGTGTTACCAGATATAGGTAATATATACTATATATACTATAAACTATATATACTATATAATATAATATTATGAAAAAACTGTTTTCGTGTTTCAAGCTCTGGCCCCGCGTGGTGTGGGGGATTCGGATGAGACGGAGTGTATCGTTTTTGGCGACCAAATGCGTCCGTTTTATATAGGTACGCACATTCGCCCCCTCAAAAAGAACGCTCAACATAGGTACTTAAAAAAAAAAAATCAAAATCCCCGCCATCGTCAAAGGAGAGTGACGGGACATTACTACGTGTTATTATATTTTTGACGAACACCCATATATATCTATATATATAAAATATGTTATATATCAATTACTCGCGTTGTCGGCTCAAATCATAACGCACAAAGGAGATTGATCAGACGAAAGTTTTATGAACGGCGTCGCGCCAAACATGGCACCCTCGCGAACAGCATTTTCTGCAGCGCTCTGCCGCCGCTCGGTCCCCACCTTAATTAACGTACAAAAGCCCCGCGGCCAGGGATCGGGCGGGTGTCGGACGGGAGCCGTTGGCTTTTCACCTTTGTCCTAAATTACAACCGGCCCGACGAAATGCAATTTTAATAATGCGACAAACGAGCCGTTAACTCATTTGCCAACATTATATTTTGTACCTGTATTACTATTTTTTTTTTTTACTTTTAATTATTTTTATAGTATCTCATCGTTTTCTTCTTTATTCATCATCACGCTATTATTGTTATTATTATTATTATTATTATTATGTAACCAATAATGTCTTTGAGGAGATAACTATATAAATTACTATGGTATTGCTTTCACGTTTCACTATTCTAATTTTTATTACTTACGGTTATTTTTTTTTTTAAATAATTGGGTACACTCGGACTACAAAAAAATAATAATTTCATATTCGTTAAACACTATAATAGAAATTTATAAAATGATAACGTCTTGTTATTTAGGTACTTATATTGAACAAACTAAACATTAAATTGGTTGTCATTTTATTGATTTTTATAAGTGCATATAGGTATCATTTATAAAATATCTGTATTCATATATTTAATAATGTACACTTTTGTGTTTAGCCTTAATAGCCAATTCCCAATTGAAATACATTTTCTTAAGGGAACTACAATTTAGACAAGTAATAATGTATTATAATCAGGGCTCGGAACTTGTAGCATTTGCTTATTATTTTGGCTTAACATAAAATCCAGCAGAGTGTTATGGAAACTCATGTCATGTTAAAATGATCTAAAATATAAAATTTGCAACTGCTTTTTTTTTTGTTTATTTCGATTGTTTTTAAACAAATTGCTTTTTTCAAGTATTTCTGATTATTTTTGCTTTTATTATATTTCTGCTTAATTATGACACGTGTTACTAACAAAAACCTAGAAGTTTTAATTAATTTTGTTACTTATTATCCATACTTATTTGTGTTTTCATTTATTTTATAATATTTAGGCACTTGATTTATATTTATTTTAATGACAAATATGAATATATTTTGTCATTACATAGGTACATAATATATTGTACCTAACGTATTGAAGCTTTGAAAGATGTTATTGTCTTACTGCAATAATATAAGTAATATATTATATTGCTATAGCCTATAACATAGATTATAGATTTATGTATAGGCATGTCATTTTCAGATTGCGGGGGTGTGAAAATGCATCCCATGAATACTTTGGCCTACTTTAGATTTTCAATATTGGTTTTCCATCTCGTGAAAAAAATGTGAAATGACGCCCCTGAATTGTATTCCATTTGTATAATGTGTATAACCTGTACAAGTATCAGACAGGTAAATATGATAATGAATATAAAAATAATAGTGTTTATACGCATATGAATTCTTATTTTATGGATTGAAAGTTGTTATTTAAGATATCCACATTTTATAGTGCCTATGACTGTGTATACTATAATATGGCCTGTAAGTTATTGTGGATACGAATTATCTTTTGAAATTTATTAATTAAAGGAAACTTACAAACCCCTTATAGATTTAGTTTACTTAAAAGTTAAAACGCAAGATTAATTTTTATTGTACAGGCACCTTCTAAAGATATTTTTTCAATGAAGATGCATCATGCGATATTCTCGTCATTTATATATCCATGGATTTATTTTTAATAGTTATTGCAGCTCAACAATATAACAACAATTATTGAGATATTATAATTTATAACATACCTATTATACTATAATAGCTAAAAATTAAATAAAAAAAAAAAGTCTGTATTAATAACAGTATAGGTATCATGTTTTAATCATATTCCAAACATCAATAATAATTATGTAAAAGTGTAAAACTATATAATAATAAATGATTGAAACATATTTTGTAAAACAAAAAAAAACCATTTTATATTATCTATATAATTTAAAATTAATAATTATAAAATTACCCAAATTAAAAACTAATCATAACATTACATTTTACAAATATTTACCTTTTCTAGAATGATGAGTATAAAATATAAAATACATATTTTTGTTTAAACCAGTAAATGCAGAATAGATTCTTGCATAAAAGTATAAAAACCATAACAACAATAACAATTTAAAAATTTAAAATAAAAAAACATTGTCACTAAATCGTCACAGATCATAGACGTTTTCTAAACCTAAATATATAAATTATTATATAAAAATACACAATAATAGGTATAATATAATATAATACATAATATATTATTTAAGTAAATTGTGTAGTGTGTTATTCATACAACGAAGTACCTAAGCTTGATTTTATAATGACACTCTGGATCTGACTCTAAGTCGTAGCAAAAAGTATGCAACTACTCTAGTAATCAGCAGAGTTATAAGCAACGCATACACATCGTAGTTGAAGTGATCAGTGGTCATTGCAACTTCGTCCAAAAACTTGGTTGGATATTTGTAATGGCAATACAACGAGTAACATGGCAAAACGCCACGTTTATCATACATAGCGGCGACTAGTGCATCCAATCCGTATCTCAAGAATGATATTTCCGTTCCCCACTTTAATAGATATGGAATGTCACGGAGATTCACGCCAAAGCCACTGAACACCATCAACATAACGACGATAATGGGGCCAACGAAGTTACCGTTCTATATAAATTACATAACAAGTGAAATTCTTAATTTATTTGTATAGATAATACAATATTTTATTAAAATATTGTAAATTATCATAATAATTAATCTATAATAATATAATATATATAGATACTACCGGAAAATTGAATATGAATTTGTTTATAGATTAGTTATAATATTATTATAGTTGTCAAATAAATGGGAATGTACACAAATTAAAGCGAATGATCAGGATACAAAATATTATGATGATTTATTTAACATTAATAATTATGATTCTATATTTATGTTGGGGTAGGAACTGATTTTCTGAGAGAAAGAATACGTTTTTTTGTTATAAAGCTTATCATTCCAAAACACTATCTATAGGCTATACGGCAGGTATTATTTTAATTTTTTTACTTTATTAAGTATATTGTATTTGAACACAATATAATGATATAATTTATATAATATACTTTTGAACCTTGCACAAAGCTGTTTTTAAGGAGCTAAAAATACTAAGCCCAATTGGCAATTGCATGATTACATCAATAGGTACATGAATAGATTAAGTTCACTAAAATATTAATATGAACGTTCGTTTTTTTACTTACAATAACGCTAAACCAAGCGCCAATAATGAATCCCAAACTTTGAGAAATAAGAACCATCAACCAACAAATGAAAGTAAACATGGTAAATCTATTCCATTCTAATGGTTGTCCTGTCATTAAATAAATGATCACAGAAAATATCAAACAACCAAGTGTCTAAAACAGAATAATTATAATAATAATATTGCTTACAGTATAAAACAATTTTAACAATTAGTATTTTCTTACCGTTATTGGAATATCAAGTATGTTCGTAGCGATATAGTATGATTTTAATGAATACCATCTATTAAAATGTTCTTTTGTCAATATAGAGATTTCAGCAGGAACTTTAGGAACATAGTTAAATTAAAAAAAATTACTTTTCGTTTAAATGTTAATATAACATGCATTAAAAACTTACAGTTAATGATATTTAACATCAATGTTGATCCAACGTGATGCATGAGAAGGGAAAAAAGTAAATTATAGTTATCAAAAATTTTGCTGCCATCATCGCCAATTTGTAAAAATAGTGTACCTAATAATACACTTACTGTTATATTTACACCTATTCGTAGATAAGTCAAATCCTAAAGAAAATAAATAATCCAATAACTCGTAATACATTTAAATAATATATACTCACTGTTTAGGTTTATTAAAACAAGGTTAAATTTAATCTATAGGTATAATGGTATATAGAAAACTATATCAATTGTAAAAAAACCTAACCTAATACAAAATATTTAAATTTCAATCATATTATTAAACTTAATATGTCTACATTTTTTTAAACCTATACAATAAATAAATAGTATAATAAATTAAAAATAATAATAATAATTTGTCCTGTATGTGTTATATTATTAAAAATGTTTAACAATAAATGTAGCTTAACATACCGGATCTCTTTTGCATTTTAAAATTCCTCGATGTAACAAACATTTCAATTGGTTATAAGCAGAAGTTTCATGAACGATGTCTACCTCTTTGGATATATTTTTATGTGCACCTGTTTAATAGAAAAAATATAATATTAAATATTTAACTAATGGTTATATCCCATGTTAATGTAAATCATGTTTACGTTTTAAATCGTGTTTAATTGGAAAAATTAAAAATTAAAGACTTAGATTTGTGATTTGTCTTCTTTAGTTCTTTACTATTTTTTTTTAAATACAGTATAGGTTAGGATCGATTATTTTGTAGTAACAAGAAAATAGTGTTCAATATACCCGAAGGTGCGTCATTGATGGCTAGCAAATCAGAATTTCCTGTCCATGTTAAACATTTCCCATTATCGATTTCTTTTGCCATTTTTACAATCTTGTCGTTTCCATGATCGCCGCAAGCCAATTCGATCACTATGTTATACAGCTTATTTAGATAAATATGGGGAAAGTTTCATAGTATTTTATTCAATTATTTTACCAAAATCCGCTGGATTGTGATAGAGGGGACAGGGGAGTTCAAGTTTTGAGAGATAAGGTATCACATTTCCAGTAGATCCTTGGTACAAACATGTGCCTTGCGATAGAATATATACTTGGTCAAACATCTGGAATAGCGATGCACTAGGTTGATGAATTGTGCATATTATGGTTCTTCCCTGGTGAGCTAATAATTTTAGAAGTGATATACATTGAGAACATGAAGAACTGTCTAAGCCTCTGTTTAACAAAAAGTAATAACAATCAGTCGTGATAGCAATATTGAAAATTGTTATTCTTACGTCGTTGGTTCGTCTAGGAACATGACCATTGGATTGTTTATTAGTTCTAAAGCTATTGAAAGTCTTTTCTTTTGACCACCAGATAATCTCGCGGTTCTAGTGGCCTTACATTTGTCAAGACCCAATGTAGATAATATTTCGTCCACCTATATATACAATACAATTCTACTCATAATTTTGTAAATGTTTGTATTTTAAATCTTAAAAATGTCTTACCACAGCATCTTTATATTTTTTAGTCTTGTCCATAGAGAGCTTAAGATTCGCAGCAATGTGCATGTTTTCATTCACTGTTAACAACGGTTGCAAGCGATCATCTTGTTGGATATAGCAAGACAATCTTCGGAAACTATCCAAACGCCTTTCTTCACCATTTACAGTAACGTTCCCTCTGACACCCTTTAAACTTAAAACAAAAACATGAATTTAAACGTGATTTTCTTTTGATTGGACGTTAAATCGCATACTTATATCCGGATAGAACGTCCAAAAGTGAAGATTTACCCGCACCCGATGGTCCCATAATAGCAACCAATTGATTTGGAGCAAAGATACCATTAATATTCTTAAGAACATCTTTAGTTCCTATAGTTATAAGACAATAAATATAAAAATTATTTACTCTAAAAATATTTACAGTAAAAGAAATTATTATTATTATTATTTTCGAACCGTTTAAACTAAACAGTGCTTTCAAAATTATATATTGGAAGTTGGTGATGAACAAAATTCGAATAAAATTATATAATACTTTAGTATGTAGTACAAGTATTTAATATTTAAATGTATTATGTATGAACACGAAAACAGTCAAAAATCAATGTAATATATTAAATTTCCTCTTGATTTGAATGAACACGGTCCCTACTATAATATAATGTCAATACCTTCATAATAATAATACACGATTTCAAATTCGTACATATTATGTTCACAATGTTTTTATTAAGTGCAACATACTATACTATTAAATGAAATCTAGATGTAATATGATATAAGTCTAATTCTTAATCTTGGAATTTCAATAATACATTATGTATTTATGTAAATGAAAATGCTACAAGGAATTGTAATTAATATTTTAATTGGTTATTATTACTTACTCGTCGTGTACCTAATTTAATAATTTGATAATTAGTTGGGAATAATTCAAAAACATAATATTATATATGTAGGTAGGTAACTATACAAATTATGTTATAATTTATTTGCGTAAATAAAAGTTAATATTACAATGTAGGTAGTCTATAATATATATATTATATATGCGTTTATAATGTTTATATAAACGTTCATAAACTGTGCAACATATGATGATTCTACTAATTAATTCATTCAACTTTGCTAAATATAAATTATTTGTGTGTACAAAAATGACACAAACAGTTAAGCTAGGTAAATTAAATTATTATGTAAAACATGTATCAATATTTGAATCAGTCTCACCTTTTCCAAATCCAAGAGAGACTGTATAGTATAGATTTTTAAATCTCAGCTCGACTTGATCTTGTTTCCTGTCTTTGATGAACAGCCCCTTTGGCTCACATAGCCCGTTTGAATCATCCTTCGACTCCATAGACTCACAGCTAAGATATATAAGTACAACGTAAATACAATGGCACAATTACACTCGAATTGGATAAAAAAAATAGCTACAAAGAACAATTATATAGATATTGTCTTAATTTTTAAATGTTCTTTAACCAGTTTAAAATGTGTTGATAACTACGAACCTAAGGTCGTCAAGGTATAAACATGCACAATGGACGGATATGTACTAATATACAAGTTAGGATCTCATATACGACGTCCCCCACTTGGCCGACAAAATATTCGGTAGTGACAGCTGTTAGCGCGATAAAAGGATTTGAGATTCCTTTGAAATAACCTGGGCATGGACAATGAAATGCTTATCACGGGCCTGTATAAGGACACAAAATGCAGTTGGTTTTTGTTAAACCGTTTTTTTTTTTTTCTAATGTACAGAGTGTTTAAAATAAACATACCAAATACGATTTGTAATGTTTATCTTTCAACAGTAAATATACCCGATCTTGATACAACTGCTTATTATTTACAACTACGTAATTATGTTTCCTCATAATTTATTTTATGTGAATGATAGTTTCAAAACAAAATTATAAATTACGCAACTCCAAATCTTTTACTATCTCATTACTATAATATATTTCATGAAACTAACTATAAAGGTTACTAAAAAATTAATGAAAATTTGGTTTTTACAGAATAAAACTTAATATTAAATTACCTGCAGTTTAATTTCAAGGTTTATATAGGAATGACAAATGGTAATATATTATTTCATGTACATTTATAGAATATATGTAAAACATAATATTCACCAATCCAATTAAATTTGATTTTTTTTTCGACTAAAATTTGACTACAGCAATATAAAGTATTTCAAAAAAATCTCTTTTCTTATGACATTTTTAATGTATTATAGTAACTATTTACCTATAATAAAAAACCTATCATTGTACCTAAAAACTCCCTTCTATACGAGTCTTAACCACTGATAAAATTAATCGATTTAAGTTTTAACTTAACTGGATTACATAATAAAGATCATTCTTTATTACGTCATCAATCTTAATTTTAATTTAAAAAAAATCTTTTATATTTTAATTGAATAATTTCTTAAGTGCCTCCAATGTGCGGCTTCTTATCTCCAGCCACTCAAGCCATATCACCTCCATCACATGCACTTATTGTAAAACAACATTTACAGATTGTGTATATTTAAATAAACGATAAAAAAAAAAAAAAAATTGAATAATTTAATTACTGAGAAAAAATGCGGATAAATGCAGCGGGGTGGAGTAAGTCAACGGTGGTGAAAGTTTGTCCATCGTCCCTTCGGTCTTCGGACAGGATATTGTATTTTTACAATATTCGATTTGAATGCAATGATTGCATTCGATAAAAAACGATTCTGAGTGGACGAAAGAAAATATATGAATTAAAATATGTACTAATACACTATTAATAACCATTCGTTGTATGTAATATACCTAGTGAGAATTAGGTAATTATTAAACTTTATTTTTTGATATGGTGAATAATAAAGCATTAGAAAATTACATTTCGGTGGTTTTTCCCTTGGCATTAAGAAACTATTGAGAAAAATATCGAAAAATGACCTCTCTAAAGTACCATCTTGATTCAATTTATTAAAAGATAAAATACTATATGTTGAAATTGAAGCATCCCGTCTAGTAGAAATGTTGCTTACAGAATAAAAAAAAAAAAAAAAAACAAACACGTTGTAAAATCACTAAAAAAAATAGAACAATTAGATAGGACAGGTACCTCTAACTGCTCTGCTGTACAGTAGAAGTCGAGTGTATCTCGTTATTGAATAAGTCATTGTAATGGGTGTGTTAAATTTGAATTCAATGATAAATCATTACGTTTAAAAACGATCCTAAGTGGAGATGGTCTGTCAGCCTATTATCACATACATTTTTTATTAATTATTATATTAATTTATTTTACTATTATTATATATTAACTAAAAATAGGCAATACCATAAATTGCATAAATTAAACTAAATGTTTTGAAAATGTCATTGTGTATATAAAATATAATCAATGGTAAAAGTTTCAAATACCCGTAAAAAATATTTTTTGAATTTCAACAAATTAACCGAAATTGTTAATAAAAAAAAAATACTTATGTATCTTTAATATGCTTAAATGGCTATAGTTAAAAAGAACCTTCTATTAAACTTTCACACTTTTTGAATAAACTCAAACATTTGTATCGACATTCATTGAAAAAAATTTAAAAAAATAGAAAACATTACCTAAATGTTTATAAATAGCTTAAAAATCTTAAAAATATTTTGAAAATACAGATATTCTAATATAAACATTTAGTGAAAATTTCAAATATCTATAGGTTATTCATCTTGTGTTACACCAAAAAACCAAAATCAATTTCCAAAAATTGGTTTTGAGTATAAATACCGGTTTTATCTTAGTTTTTTTTTTTACCGATTATTTTTAAAAATACTGGGCATTTTCCATTTTTACCTCTTAAAAGTACCAACTAGATCCAATTTTCTATCAGAAACTAAAGTAATAGTTTAAAATCGAAGCATATTTTCTACTACTTTTCGTATAGGTACACCGACATAAAAAATAAAAAACCCCATATCATTGTAAATTCAGTACCTATACATTCATAGCTCCGGTCAAAATCTAAAAATCATCAGTATCTACATACATTGCGTATTTTATTTTAAATTTAAAACAAATTCTAAGACAATTACGTTATACCTAATCTTATATCAGTCATACATATACACCAACGTGGAAGATCTAAAATTACAGTACAATGCTGAGCGCCAATGCCTGATCAACGTATAATTTCTAATTTGAATAGTCGATGTAGGCAATTATATAGCAGTCCCGGCATTGAACACGAACACATCGCCAATATAATTAAAACTAATATGAACAATTATTAAAGAATAAAGGTTTTTAAATCATTATTGCTGTTATATAATTACTAATTTTATTAATGTTTATTGATAGGATATTACTTTTATTTATTCTCACAGTGGAACTGTCATTACATTTAGAAATTCACTACCTACCTCTACATTCAAAAGTATTATTTTACAGCTTTTTTTAAATAACGTTTGTTGTAACCTTAGCTGGTTTAAAATGTTAATTTTGCATCTCTTAATTATGTTAGGGATGTCTTGAATATCATTTTGATCCGGGCAAAACCAATTGCTACACCAATGCAGTCAATTACCTCGTGTATGTCGTCGTTTATTTCTGACACACCGTCCACTGTTGCCGATGACAACAAATAAATATAAAATATGTATAATAATCTAATACTAATATTTTTAAATTTTCAAATTTATTGTTTTGATTCAATTTGAAAAAATTATTTGTTTGTGAACCTTTTCAAATTCTCTTTTGTACCAAAAATAATAGAAAATTCAGAGTAAAAATTGAAAAACATATATCTACATTTTTTGATCCAAACAGTTACCTACTTGTGATTTGTGAATGCTGAATAACAATGCATAATACAACAGTGTCAGAAAAAACTGGGCAACATTGTCCGGTAAATCGTTAATGTAAACTAATAATTTCTTTAGTTTATCTTACTTAACGCCTAAAACGCAAAATATTCTGACCATAATATAAGGCCCAAATTGTCCACATGTCAGTAACATGTTAAGTATAGATAACTAGGGAGCTGTAATCGCAGTTCTCTCCCCGGTCCTTGATAATACGGAAAAAAAATATAGATACCTACTATATTATACATTCTAATTTCTAGGTACAGTTCATAAATAAGTATATGATGAAAATAATGAAAACGTAATTTATATATATACGGTAAATTCTTATTTATAACTATTAACAAAAAAAGAAATATCTCCGACTCAAAACCAAATTAAATAATATGTTTAATATCAGACAAAACAAATTTAAATAGGTAGTGTTAACAATCGTTCATTTTAAGAGGAGTATTAGATATTAGGTAACCATCACGTAATGTATCCTTTCAAACAAATACAAACAATAAACTATATACAAGGTGCAGTAAACAAAATAATAAATATACAATCTGTTTATATTATAGCAATAATTCAAATTGATCTGTAAAGTAAAAATCTACTCAAAAACAGTCGCTAAAGTTCTTAGTAATAATGTACTAAACGAAATTAAGTTATTGGTAGGTACCTACTACCATTTAATATAGTATTGTATGACGTAGTTAGATTTTATCAGAAAAAACAACTAAATTAAAATGTCATAACTATCTATATATAGTTAATAAATAATAAAGTAGGTACCTACCTACCTAATGAATTACATTTAGCGCATTCTTGCCTGAGCAAGGCTTTTTATTATCATGCAATTTATTACCTATAAAATGTAAGTAGGTATATTATTATACTGTTAGTCATCATAGGCAATTTTTTTTTATTATTCATGATACAGCATCAACTACTAGGTTATTAGCTTGCAACATAAAAAAAATAAAAAAAATAATAGCTTCCTTAAATTAAGTTGTACATATCAATAAGTTTTAGAAATGTCATGATTTTGTTGGTGTTGTCTTGGATTGGGCTAAGGGCTTCGAAGAGGTTGTCAGATATTTCTAGGCTTTTCTGGTATCTGTATGGTTTTGACAGGAGACAAGGATGTGCTTGACTATGAGAGGTTCTCCACAGGTTTGGCACATTACATGTTCTTCTTTGCCCATAATATGTCCAAAGGACATCTTAGAGTGACCTATACGTAGTCTATTGATAACTACTGTCTGCTTCATCTTTCTAGCGAAACCTCAGCCGAGTACTGTTGCTTTCGTTAACCGTTGACGGACGGTACAGAACGCGTCCCCAGGTTGCGGATAGGGGAACGCCCGGGTTCCCTCTGCTTCGGCAGAGTCGG
>NC_042495.1:63619149-63622612 GCF_005508785.2 Acyrthosiphon pisum
ATTACGTGTACGCTGCCGATTACCGTAAATTGGTACAATAGGTGCTAACATTTCTATGGATGTTAATGAGGGAGGAGTATGAGTCAGAGGGTTATTAACTATTTCACAAGCTACTTTTTCAGCTTTCTCATTGCCATCTATTCCACAATGGCCTGGTGTCTACATAAACCTAATGTTCTTGTTGGCTTTTTCAACATCAAAGGTATTGACCATTTTGTAATACTTAAATTATATATTTTATATTGACACTAAAAAAGTAATTTTTAAACCATCACACACACTAAATAATAATGTAACATCATGATGGTAACTGATAAAATATAATAAACACTTATGAATTACTAGGTAATATTTTATAGTTAATCCATTTCTTGGATTTTTAACTATGACTTATTTACGTACTTACACGGGTAATTTGCACTTGGAAATAATATATAGGTAGTATAGTATAATTTATATTTATAATTTATTATACTATTTATTATTTAAACTTAAATATTCTAACAATGCATTAACGTAAATTTATTATTAATGCATAAGCTATATACTAACAAGTAAAGTCCATCATAATATCTTGTGTACACATAATTTAAACAATTAATTGCACTTTTTATAATCTAAATTTAATTGAGCCATATAAAATTAGATAATATTTTTTAGAATATAAATACCTAAATTATGACGTCAAATTATTTAAAACTTCAGTTGATTTTATCTCGCAAATATCATACTCTAATTAAACTAAGCACTATAAGTCTATAAAGTAGTTATTTTGTATTTGAAATTCATAAAAATGTTTCTTTTTAAATCTAAGATTTAAAAATTAAATACAAGATTTCTTATAAGTTGTTCTACCTTTATCAACATAAAAATCTCTACCAGAAAGTCAAATTAAATTTTTATGAGCGTTTAAATTTCATATTTTTACAACATTGGATATTCATTCGATTTATCATGTAGCGATTTTGTTTTGTTGTAATACAAAAACAACTAACTGTAGATATATGAAAATTTGACTATGAATGTTTAAATTCTCATTTTCTATACACCATACAATTTTCAAAATATTTTGACTTGTTTTGAGCTGTTAACAGACAATTTCGAATTTCAATTTTTTAGTTCTTTTGTTCTATGACTGTTAATAAAATTATATTTGTTGGGTAAAAATGCGTTAAAATTTAATACAAGGCAGTTGAAAAATATTAAAAATACATAGGCACATTTTTTTTTATTAGCATTTATATGTTTTATGTTTTTAGTTATTTTAAATGATAAAAGATAATTATATTATTTATATTAAAAAAAAAGAAATTTTTAGTATAAAATATAAAATATAATACTTTGAGAACGATCAAATATACAAAACTTGGCAATAATATTTTATTTACTTCTAAACTAAAAATAAACAAAATGATTTGTTATGTTAATTAAATTAGAATAAAAGTACTTTTTATAAGTGGATACATTTTTTACTAACTTAACTTAAACAAATTGTTTAGTCATGTAGGTAGGTACCTACAGTATAGTATTACCCATAACCATGGTACTGCATGTAATATAGTGTACCTACTGTATTCAACTTCTTAATATTAGTTGTGCACCATATGTAGGTATACATAGTTTACATTTTAGAACTAGGTAGTTTATATTCATACTTTTTACGGAAAAAACAACATTACAAAGTACCTACTTTGGTGCACAAATTATACTTAGTATTAAGTTATAAATTCCAAAAAAAAAAAATTTTTGGTATCTGTAATCTGGAGTTAATTCATACATCCAAAAAAATATATAGGTAGCTAAATAGCACTTCATTCTACTTACAAAACTTCACCCAAACTATATAAATTTATTTGTTATTGTTCGAATCTTAATTAAGATACATACAAAATTCTCATCAACGTTAATAAACATCCCAAATCAGAGAAAATATAAATTAAACGTTACACAAATAGCAAGTGTCTATGCCTATATAAAATATAATTTATAATCATGCAACAAAGGTTTATACTTTTATATTAATTACGTAATACTATTCAATTCATATCTGAAACATGACAATGCAGTTCAAATATACGTATTTTATATGTAAATAATTTTAGATGGTACAATGATTAACGAGTAAAATATAAATGTTTTTTTTTAAACTTTTATAATAGTTTATATATTACTCTCATTAATGATGCATAAAGTTTAACTACATATGTATATGTTTTGAGTAAATTTGTATTGTACATAAAGCATAAAAATTAAATCTATGATAATTTATATGCGTCTATAATGTGTTTAATAAATCTCAGGACAATAGTCAATAATTACTATATTTTCACTACTCCTGGTAACAAACTGTAAACAACGATTAGTATTTACTAAACAAAAGAATTTTGATATTGTAGTTTATCAATAAAACGTCGATTGTTTGATAATGTATTTTATTCAATTGTTTAACTCTCTCTCCCGCCTGTACTAGTCCTACTAAACATTTTTAAATTGCCATAGACTGACAGTTTACAATCATACTTTATAATCAATATCCTAAAAATATTTTTTTGTGTAATTTTTTGCTATTTTAGGTCTATTTATATTAATTTCCATGTCATAGAAAATAAAAATATATTAAGTGGTGTATATATACGCATAATATTGGATCTTATTAATTTTTCGTAAATTTAAATAATATTTATACTTTTAATTATTAATAATAATACAATTTCATATAATACAACATTGATTATATAATTTTAATTTTTAAGAACACTTAAATATATTATGTTATAACTTATAACTTATAATTTATTAGTTTTGTGTGTAAATATTGTGCTTTGGGTAGAATAATGCTTTGAAATTACAACATTTCCTATATCGCCTCTATTGATCGGAAACTATAGACTGCATTTCCGGGGAAACTTTTAGTTTAGTGATTTTTAAGAGGACACATTCTTTAAGCCTCCCACTTTTTAAACAACTGCAGGTGACTGGAGTTCAGATTGCCTATTAAAACTATTTTATTGTACTTTAAGAGATTTCTCATGTTTACTTATTATTTTCTTTTTTATGAACACTTAATTGCCAAAAGGTGTTTTACCGTGTTATATACTTTAAATATTTTTAAAAATGTATAATTACTTAAATTACTTATAATATCTATATGACTATATGCAGTGCTAGAATTGGGTAGGGGGGGTGCGCAGGGGGACGAAGCTCCTCTACTATTTTTATTTTTTTTTTGCGTACCCCAACTATTTTTTTTACTTGGATGGGGGGACGGACCAAACTAATGCCCAAAATAATTTTTATTAAAATTTGGAGTGAATCTAAATTTTTTTGTCAAAGATAAACCTAATGAATACCTAGTAATTTTACATTTTTTAATATAAAAATATTTTTCATCCTACCTATGGTTTTGACTAGTAATGTTTAACCTCTTTGACTCTCGATCCTCTGTTTTTGTAACGAAAATTTC
>NC_042495.1:63622876-63636355 GCF_005508785.2 Acyrthosiphon pisum
AATAAGTTATGAATGAATTGAACAATATGTACACTTATGCACGGGATATTACGCAAAGTTAAAGTTTTTTTTATTTCATGGCTTACAAAGGTGACACGAGTCGTGAAAATATTGTTACAAAAACAGTGGATCGCGAATCAAAAAGGTTCAACACTACTAGTCAAAACCATAAATAGGATGAAAAATGTTTTTTTTATTAAAAAATGTAAAATTCATTAGGTTTATCTTTGACAACAACTTAGATCTATTCTTAATTAAAAAAAAATTGATTTGGGCATTTGTTTGTAAATATCTGTGAACTAGTGTTCACAATTCACATACCTAGGTATGCGTCTATAGCACAAATTATAATTATTAAGATATTATCACTGATAATTATAAATTTTTTTATTTCCTACCGAAACATGAAGGTAGGTATTATTTTTTTTCAATACAAATTTCGAAAAATAAGGTGAATATAAATCCATATTCACTTACATATTACATAGGCACATATAGTTAAATATGTTATATTTGGAAATTTGGAGTAGAAAATTCTGCAACTAAGGTGAAATGTTGTATTGAAAACCTAGGAAATGGTTAAGGGAGTCTGCGTTGAATAATTTTGCACTTGGAACGCAGTTTTTAAATTGTTGGATTGAGCTCCTCCACTTAATAATTCCCAATTCGAGCACTGACTATATGTCTATATAGGTACTATAAACTATGTATATTAATGATCTGGGTCATATGTTTGAAAGTCATGTACTCATGTGTCGTAAAATTGAGTCGCATAATATTAAGTCTCATAAAAGTCTTGTATTTAAATAAAAATATTTGTTAGAAAAATTGTTTCCGCATGTGTTATAAATATTTTCAAATGTGCAGGTATTACCATAATATATTGTGTATCATTGTATCAAGTATCAACTACCCATTTACAGAGTATAATAATAGGTATGTTACCTTATTTCATTTCGATAATACTTATTGGCAAACCTATAGGAAATACTTTTTGATCGGTTTATTTGGTGATAAGCGAACAGTTTATCATGCAAGAGTATAGAATTGTATTATAGAAATGTATGTTTTTAGTCAATATTATTTTAAACAATTAATAAGGAATTACATCTATTAATTTTGACTATTAAAAGTAGAATATGTCTATGCATAAGAGAACATTATATTGTTTTACAAATTGTATGCATATTTTGGTATAATCTAACCCATATTGATGTGCATTATTTATAAGTTATCATTTTGTTGTAGTGATTTTAGTAGGTAAGAAATATAATTTTTTAACACATGACTTATAGTTTTATAATATATATATATTTTTTTTTTAACAGCTGATTTTTATGAGACTTCATTTTAAAAATCTCAATTTTATGATACATGACTTTTGAACACTTGACATGGTACCTTTTGGTACCATATATATAAAATGTATAAATATGTTATATTATTATAAGTTGTAAAGTCATGGCTGCCCGTAAATACATTAAAAAACTTAAGCATATCTTGCGGTTTGAGCTTTTTGGACTATCGTTTGAATGACGTGGCTTCCAAATTCCAAGTTAAATAAAAAAAATTTTGTTTTGGATGTTTATAGTTTGCACGCTACCGGTGTTACTCAATTATCCAATGCGCCGCGATGAACTTGTAAAAGTGCGTCACGTGATACTACATATATTATATATGATATATACATTTATTATTTATACAATAATACCCATGGGTAAACTGCAGTTTAACTACTTTATACTGAATTGTAAATATATTAATTTATCTTCGATTTTTATTAGGTAGGTACTACAGATTTTTCAAAGTTGCTCATATATTTTTACTCTAAATAGCAAACATCTTTATGGGCATTTATGTAATAAAGTATGACCAATAAAAATTATGAGTAAGCTATAATATACACTCAAAATTGTTTTTGAAATGTTAGGTTTATCATTATTTTCACATAATTAAAAATATACCTACAATATACAGATTTCCGCTGTTATGAGCAAATTAATAAGTGAGACAAATGCTATGCAGTATGTGTGTTATCTGAATTACTTTTTTTTAATAATTCTGATTAAAAATATTTTTAATACAAAATTATGAGACTGCAGTTAACTGTTAAGCATCGATTTATTATTTATTTAGTACTTAGTAGTAAATATCATAGGTACATTTTTTATTAACATCTTTATGACGCGGGTATATTCAAGAGGAAAACTTACCAATATACTAAAATATAAAAATCAATAATCTAAACATTCTAACCTATTACTTTAAAACGTTATTAAACTGATAATATAATGATTACATATTATATAATATATACAGCATGATTATTTTTTTTGCATTAATTATATTAATTTAGTAAATTTAATTTTGTTAATAAAGTGGATTACCTATTTAACTTTTAAATTTAATGTTAATTCGTTTAGGTAAATACTATAATATTTATTGATCAAATAATAGTTTTGGATCATAATACTACATGTTAAATCACCCAATTAATATTTTAATATCTCATATACTCTCATGGCAACAATCTTGATGATCATAATCTATTAAAGTAAACTATATTCCCATCATTTGACATTTGTATAACTATATTTCATTGTTTATTGTCTATATTATATTAAGTATTAGATATAATTTTTGTATATATTAATATAGCTGTTCTTATATAATTTTAACTATTAACTAGCCTTATTTATATTAAAATTGTTACTTATTCACAATTGCCACTATTATAAATGTACCTATTTGAAATTGGACAATTTGTCCGTAAATAAATAAATAAATAGTTAATAACAAACAAACGTAAGCATTTGTTATGTATTTATCACACGAATTAAATTGTAACATACTTTATTTCCAAACAAACCAAAATAATTCCGGATATAACTCATTAATGAGCAATATTTAATTTGACAATAAAAAAAATGTATTATATTGTATATAATAGAAAGGTATTAGGTACCTATTACTATATGTGAACATTTAATACATTAAAATGTTCTATGTTAAACATTTTTAAATTATATTATGTTCACTGATGATATTTTATGTAAAATTTAAATATTTTATGAATATACACAAGTTCAAAAAAATTAATTTAGAAATTAGTTAGTTAATTAATAAAAAATTAATTCTTAAAAAATGTATAGTTGTATGTATTAGGTACACATACTTGATTTTATTTTTTATGCAATAATCTAAATATTAAGTACATATATAAATGTAACTGTACGAAGTAGTGGGAGTAGTGGGACTTTTGTCTGGTGGAAATAGATGACGGGCAATATAATTTCTACAAATCGACTACCTACAAAAGTCAAACATTTAAAACACTCTGTATACTATTACTAGCTATAAGAAAAGTTTAATCACAGTTTATCTTTTTTATTGAAAAAGTCTACAATTATAAAAATAAAATATATCAATCTGTTTAGTAGGTTAATATCCTTTATTGATAAGAATTACTTAAGATGTTGAGTTGTATATATATTTTGTCGGTATCGACAATAGAAAAATGGAACATTCGTTAAATTCATAATACAAATAATTGATGGTTGTCCATAAACTTTTATAGATAAAACACATGTTCAGGTACCAAAAATAAAACAAATTATTTATGAATTAACTTTAACAAGAAATTATGAGAAAAATAATATTTGGTCTCCCTAAATAATATTTTCTCCAATTAATCAAATATATATTATACATAAAATAATATACATATAATATATACAGCTAGTTTGAGCATTTTTAAGTACAACTTTTATTATAATTACTTTTTTTCAATATTGTGTAAATTAAGTAAAAGGTCTAAAAAAAATTTGTATGATAAACTATCGAATAGCAATTCTTGAAAAAAAAAAATCGTACGCATGAGTTGTGTGATGAACTCTAAAAGTTTCAATTTAATCAACGTTATTTCCTTTTAATTTTTATATAGTAAAGTTGCATACTATTTTCTCATGAAATTAATGCATATATATATAAGTATAAATTTAAATAAAGTATAAAAGTTCTCCTCAGTAAACGAACGCTGTATACTAAAAATCTGCGTTTAAAAAATGAATAATATACATTTTGTTATTACGCTCAAAATGGGGTTGATACAGAAAATATAAAAATATATAGAATAAACAAATATAAAAAAGTTTAAACGCTAATATTTAGTAACAATATCGTTTAGTTTAAAGTAGCTATTTTTAATCTGAATTACCTTGTTAATGTTAAATCAAGCAGGTGATCGTGGGTAAATTATATGCTTGAAGCCTTGAATAATATTGATGCATCGACGTAAGTAGCTATTGTTTGATTGACGACTGGTCCAGCAAACAACACTCACACGCGACTGACCGGAATATAAAAGATATCGGTTTATTAAAATTTAATGTACTGACAAAACATATTATTAGTGTTAAGAACAGTTTAATCTAAACGGTTGAATTTTGACCTCTGAATTGTATTTTATCACGAGACACGTTTCCCACTAGCCAACAACGATGCGCCAACATTTCGAATAATATAAGCGATTGTAGCAATAATAAATAATAATAATAAGAATAATATATTTTTAATTTCGTATAAAATATATATTGCATCAATAATTTGAATTGTGTTGAAACCGCTTAGTAAATAAATATTAATATATTATAGGTACTTTTTTATTTTATAGAAAAAATCATCATTAGCTGATGATGTATGTATATTAGGCATATCGTACATAGCTAAAGCGAATAACAAATTTCTCATATACATCGTTCCGGCATTGGTAGAGCGTGTGTTCTACCGGGCATTTAAAGGTTTAGTGTGTGATCTACCGAGAAAACTGTAAATAACTAGTTAAATAAAAATTATAAATAAATATGTAATATTATGTAATAAAAATGTAATTCAATCAAAAGAATAATTATATTTAATACATTAAAGTTTTTTGTGTCTTCAAAACAAATGATACAATTATAGTATTAGTCAAAATATATAAATTATGTTCAAAATATGATAATTTGTTACAATATTACATTTTATCAAACATAAACTTTCGTTCCATGTTTGACTACAAGTTATTGTACTTCTATTTATGTATACCTACTGTGTAGTGTTTAACCACAAGTCAGTGGTTACATTTTTAGGTAAGACCTATCTCACGTATTTCGGTACTTTTTAAATATTCATTATTATTTTTAGTATCAGAAATTTTAACTTTGGATGTTAAAATTAATACGATTCATTTTTATATATTTTTTATTAGAACAAACTAGAATATAATATATATATAATCCGTATGTAATAAAAATGTATACGATAAGTAATATAGTTGGGGGGTGGGGGGGGTCCATAAATTATAATATTTTATTATAATAATTATTTGTGTTGTAAAAAAATTGTTGAAGCCCCTCTCCCCCCCAGATCTTTGCTCTGGAACCGTGCCTGAAGGCAGCTATAGTGTTTCTTAAACTTTTTGAGATCAAGGAACACCAAACAATAATATTTTTTTATGCGTAACCCCTATAAAAATTATTTTTAAAAAAAGAGTGTACACAGAACATGGTGATAACTAAACTATAAATTAAAATACTAAATACAACAAAATTTCATACTATAATTGACTATCATGTAAAATTTAATAATATATATTATTTTGAACATTTTGAAAAAGCACTTGAGTTTCGTGGAACCTTTAAGTTTAAGAAATACTGAATTAAGGTTTGTTTGGATTGCGACAGAGGCTCTGGTTAGGTTGACATTTATTGAAATAATGATTGAATCGTCGGCGAAGGTAGCAAGAGTGGTGTTTTCAGAGTGTGGAATGTCGGATGTAAACATGTTGAAAAGTGTTGAAGCTATATATTACCCTGGATTGCCTACTTTAAGGAAGTGGTTTTGAGATAGGTAGTTCGTCCTCATAAAACTATTAATGTTGGCCTATTATTTTTAATTAAAATAAAGAGCAGGTATTCATTTTAAATTACACAGTCGTAAGTTAAAACAACTTTTTAATTAGTAATAGCTGATAGGCGATGAAAAATATTTATTACTTAAAATTACCTAATACCTTTCTGGCATGTAATAAGTTTATTTCTTTAAATTTTAAATCACTGATTATCGTATGTGCAATGTACAATGAAATGCAATTTACAATAAGTACAATGTAACATACATTTGTGTAATTTAAACCGAATACCTTACCTAATAACTAATGTGTTGCCGTGTTGGAACGAAAGATCTGTAGTTGATGTCTTATGTATTTAGGTATTAATATGTACATATTGGTCTTTAAATAATAATATAATTTATATGCAATATTAAATGAATTAGTTAAATTTATCTAGTTGAGCAACTATAATAACACTGCAATTTTCAAATGAAACTATTCGTTTATTTCTCATATAAATTATAGGCTTACGATTTTGAAGAAGGATCTATATCTATACGTCTTAATAAGCTATAGGTACTAGATGTTTAATTAATAATTATTGTAAACAGAGATTGAAAATTGAAATAGTTGTTTATTAGAACATTCCATTATGAAATTTCACAAAACTAAAAAAAAAGTAAAAAAAAAAACAATAGGTATTGTACTTATGACACAACAATCGTACGTAAGACCTATCTAACACTTTTCCCTAAAACACACAAATACCCTATGTCTGCCTATTGATTATTACTGCACGGATTAAAATACTTTAGAAACCTTACATAATATCAATTGTGTAAAGCTATATAGATATTATATTATTATTACTAATTTTTACTTCTATATGGGAACATGGTGCAAGTGGGGTACCTGGGCAAAGTGGGGACATTGTATTATCTATTTATTTAATGTAAACAAATGATAATATTATTAGATTTATGGCTTCCTTGGTTGTCTGAGATTGTGTGGTAAAAGTTTTGAATCAAACTATCGATTATTTTGCAATTAATCAATGTAAAACTGGACATATGCCTATTATAATTTACTTGATAATAGAATTACATAATTTGTTATTTATTTATTCAATTATTTATTTTTTTGTTATAATTAATTTTTTTTTTATTAAAAAGTCTATGTTGTTTGTTCTATGATTAAAGTTCTTTATTTATGTTTAAATAAAATAAAATCAATGGCTCTAGGTAATTTAATTATTTGGGGCAAAGTGGTTTATACCTGTCTGGGGCAGTGCAGGAACAATCCAAATATTCTTAAAATAAAGTAAAAACTTCTGTTGATAGGTAGATTCACTATTTATTATGTAAAAAATGGCTTCATTGTCTTTGTGCTGAGTTTGAAGAAAAAGATTAGAAAACCATGTTTAAATGTGAATTTTGTTTCTAAAATTATTTTTATGTTTTATAAAATTTAAAAAGTTACAATTTATAATTTTATTTCTTTTAAGTTAAGCTATACGTTTAAGTATATTAACGTTTTTATAAATAATTTGTTGTGTTTATTAAATTAATTAAAATATATGGAATTTTTTCGTATGTCCCCACTTTGCCCCATACGTGGGGCAACGTGGGGTAAACTCTACGTTTTTACATCCTTTTAAACTTAAATAAAAAAAAAAATCAAATTTTCATAAATTATGTATTATCAATTACGATAACCTATAGAATGTGTGAACAAAATTTGAAAGGAAAAAATTGATTTTTAAGTGAATTACAGGTCTTCAGACATTAGCGTCCTAACTTTGCCCCATGTTCCCCTACCTATGTTATTGGAAACAGATTGCTTTTTTTTTTCGTCATTCTAAATATAATATATTTATTATTTTATTAAATGGATATTGTTCTATAGTACGAATGCTGCCGTCACAGCCTCGCAGATGATGGTACAATTATTATACAGCTATATTATAATATACTCGGGGTCAGAGCGGCGCAAACCCGTGAGAAATACATTTTGATCCGCTGCCCGTCACACCACTATCTTCTGTACCCCTCCCACCATGCCATGCAACAATAATAATATAATAACACGCGGCCCTCGTCCTATTTCTCATCCTCATCCTCCTCTTCAGCGCTTCTCTTCGCCAACGCTACCGTTTAAACGCTACAACGATAATATTATTACAGTAATCGCAGTACAAAGGCGGAAGACACGCTATAATGGAAAAGTAAGTCTTATTGTAAACGATAACTCTATATGTATGTGTACTATATAATATATAATATATATATACATATTATGTGTATTATGTTTATATGTCTCTCGAGTTTAATCCCACGAAGAGTTAAATATCATCGTATCGCATCATGAAAGCGGTTATAAATTATAGTATATATATAGATATATAATAACAACACTGTGTACGGGTGAAATTTGCTAGTGTTTATTGTTTCAAAGTTCTTGACGCCGGGAATATAATCTAAAAGCGTTATTATCATGGTGCGTTCAAATCTGCATATATAGGTACGGTACCCGAATAATACAGTATACACATCGGGAAAATTGTATGTATCATATTATTTATTCACATAAAAACTAGTTTACAATCTTCATTAAAATTCAAAAGTATTTATATATGTTTTAAAACTAACAACTGCAGTATATGTCTGCATCTTGTAATATACAAATATAATTTATTGAATTTAGGACTGGTCCTAGTGGCGTGTACACACAACAATTATAGCTATACTACGATTGTTTTGATATTTATATCAATTTATTTATTACTATCCGCAGAAACAAAATAAGTATACCTATACACAGTTTAAAGCAGTGCATTTTAGTTATGCGTAGGTACTATTATTGGTGTTATCGTCTATAATTCGTCTATCGATTTCGTCGGAAGTTGTCAATTATCATCGTCTCCGTCTCATTTAATGTCTATAACCTATATACACGTTGTTAAGAACCATTATATTACTATTTTTTATATTTATTTACATAATTATATCTTGCAATACGTCGAACAATCGATGATGAAATACCTAATATTGAATATTGTGCATCCTTTATTATGTTTCCCATACAGAGTATTTTTAGGGTTTAAGAAAAAAAATTCAATGAAAAGCGTAATCAGTTGAAGAGTGAAGGGTAGGTATAGCTCATATTATGTGTATTATGTTTATATGTCTCTCTCGTTTAATCCCACGAAGAGTTAAATATCATCGTATTGCATCATGAAAGTGATTATAAATTATAACTAACTTAACCTAACCGTATGGCTCCATCCTCCGTGGCACCTCTGGTGTAATTTAAACTATTTAATACTATATAATTTGACTATAGCTGAATTGCCACCCAGTCAAAATTATTTACTTAATATGATCTCTATATTAAGTAGGTACGGCACACATACGATATATCATAGATACCATACTACCGCAATATCATGACAACGTTGAACCTATAACTATATTACATTTGTTAAACGTTTAGCTCTTGACATTTGTTCTTATTAGTTATTTTCAAGCCAAGTTTGGATTTAAAAAATTGTGTTTGTATATATAGGTATTTAAAAAAAAGGTGGGCAAGTGGATGTCGCTCTGCTGTACAGTAGGTTACAAGTGGGTCACTGTATAATGGATGGTATTAAATTCGAATTCAATGATATAATATCACTGTATAAGAAAAACGATTCTGAGCGGAGACGGTATATCAGTCTATGTAATAGACATATATATACTTATCTATGGTATTAAAAAAAAAATTGACCTATAATAGGTACCTATAATAAATTCCAAATTAATCATATCATAATATCTATTAGGTACTTATAACGCGTTATACATCAACAAAAAACCGTGGTACTATCATAGATATATAATAGTATACTTTAGAAGTTTCAAGTACCCACGAATAATATTATACAATCACAACAAAATAACTAAAATAGTTATCCTAGGTTTTTAATATGTAATTTCGTCCAAATTTGTACTTAAAATGACTATAAAAATAAACTGTGTAAATGTATTTTTTAGATTTTTTGGTAACAGAATTAATTACTTACATGGAATCTTGTTTTAAATTTTCAATTCTTAGATACAAATATTGAATATTTTATAAATTTTTAACTACAAAATAATTTTTCAAATTAAGAGAGAATAAAAGAGAAAAAAAAAACTAAAAAAATTTAAAACTGAAAATGTCCGCAAACAGCTCAAAAAGAGTCAAAATATTTTCAAAATTGTATGGTGTATAGGAAATGCTAATATAAACATTCAGTAAACTTTTCAAGTATCTGCAGTTATTCGTTTTTGAATTACAACAAAATAAGGAAATCGCTACATGAGAAATCGAGTGAATATCCAATGTCGTAAAAATTTGAATTTCAAACGATCATAAAAATTTAATTTGACTTTCTTATAGATATTTTTTGTTTGATAAAGGTAGATAATCTTATAAGGAATCTTGTATTACATTTTCATATCTTAGATTTAAAAAGAAAAATTTTTACGAATTATAAACTCAACATAATTAGGTAAATTTCGTGATTTTTCCATATTTTGTCATTTTTTGAACTTTAAATGCTTATAAAAAAAACTGTGACTAAGGATTTTTAATATTTTTCATCTGCTTTGGAACAATATACTAGGAGCCTTCTATTAAATTTTCAAGCTTTTTTATCCAACAAATAAAATTTTATTGATATTTTTAGAAAAAAAACTAAAAAAAAATGGTAAATGAAAATGACCGTAAAGAGCTCAAAATAAATCAAAATATTTTGAAAATGTTATGGTGTATAGAAAATGCTAAGATAAACATTCAGTCAAAATTTACACCAAAAACCAAATTCAATTTTGTGGAAAAATCGATTTTGCGTAAAAATTCCCGTTTTTCCTTAATTTTTCTTTTGTTTTTCCCGGCGCTTTTGAAAACTACTGGGAAATTTAATTTTGACCTTCCCAATGCACCAACGATATTCACTTTCCGATCGAACAAGATACTGAAGTTGAAAATCGTAGCATTATTTCGACTACTTATTGTGTACACAGACACAAAAAAAAAAAATAAATAAATAAAAAAAAAAAAAAAAAAACACACATCATTGTAAAATCAATACATTCATCGTTCCACTCAGAATCTAAAACACATCATTGTAAAATCAATACATTCATCGTTTCACTCAGAATCTAAAATTTGAACTTACTTAGTTTTAAATATGATTTATGAATATATTAATGAATATATTATGCACTATAATAACTGACTAGTTCACATATATATATACTTTATAAAAAGGATATAATATAATTTAAAAGGTACAGTAATAATAAAATAGGGTCTGTTTTAAATTTAAAGCGCAGCCAGGGAGCTATTTGATTGCATTGCTTTGATTGAGAATGTTTTATTATATTATATTATATTTTTGGACAGTCAGACAATTTTTAGCCCCTTTATAATGGCCTATAACAACTTTTTAGCTTATACATAATTAATATTTGGTTTAAGAAATAACTTCCTTACAATAAATTGTCATCTTTTTTTTTAACTGTTTAGACAACTGCAAGTAGTTAGGTATGCAATAATTGCTATAATATTACAAACTTCGTTTACAACACTCCTGTGTATACTGTTTAGTTATTTTAAACGATATGAGTTCAACATATATAGGTATTTAATGACTTATTTTAATAACTTGATAAGAAAATGTGTCAAATAACCACGTAAACCCTATTTTTATAAACATGTGATAACGTAGAACGAAGGTCTCCGTCTGCGTAAGAAAAATTACAATTCCTACAGAATTAAAAAAAAACAAAACTAGTTTTCTACGTAATATGTCATAAATGTCATATATTTATATGATATCTATATGTGTAGGTATATATAATTAATATTTATAGGTTTTAAATATCAATCTGACAAAAAATCGTGAGTAAAAGTTAGTCGGATAAAAACACCACGTACCTATAAATGTATAGGATTTTATTATGTGTAACAGTTTTGTGTTGTACTGACCTCATTTAAAATAGGAAAGCCAGTATACAACCTTGAGCTTTATCCCGAGTCTATGACAAAAAAAAATTAAATATGTTCGTAGGTACGATTTGTAAATAATATTGTTGTGATTGCATATTATTGTGATTATGTAATCAAAATGTTACTTCATTACAAATTACATTGTTTTCTTATCGATGTTTTTTTTGTTATTGAATTCCATTATGGAAACGCCAAGAGAAAAATTATTATAATTGACTCGGTACGATGTTTAATTATTTAACATGACAATTTATTTTGTTTAGTCCTAAATATTATTATTTGTTCTTATTAATTTTATGTATTGTAACTATACAGGGTGGTTATTTTATCATGAGCTTAATATTATTGTTTGCGAAGATTTTAAGTTAATTAGATAAGCTAATTTGTAAGCATATAAAATTAGATAAGTGGGGTAGGTATATAGTGCCCCAAAATGTCAAGGGCCGTAAATGGTTAAGTTCCATATGCAAACACTTCTATTTCACTTATATCAACTCAAACTTCAAAGGAACTAACTATTTGTTCATATTTGGTAAGAACTAAGCAGACAATAAACAAAATAAGACTTAATTTTTTACGTAATTGATTTTACTTCGGAATTTAATATAAGCAATATGAAAATATAACTTTTCACCTAAAACATGATCATTACCTATGATGAAAAACATTAAAAATTCTTTAAATAAAATTATAAAATCATAAAAAAAATAGGTAGGTACCTTTTAAATATGAAGTTTTTCATATAACTGATTTGTATGGTATATCACTCTGTAATCTGTGTGCATTAAAACATTAGGTACAGATATTCTATCAATAATTTTTAGTTAACAAGTTAGGTGAGCTAACCTAATCTATTTATGTTATGGTATTTATCGTATTAAATGTGTCGCGAGAACAATTGACCGGTTATATTATTGTGTACAGGGGCGGATAGGGCTATTTTATGTTACCGGGAAATTAATTCAAGGGGGGCCCCGAACGGAAGGGCCCCAAAAAATTTTTACTCGATTCGCTCGCAGTACAATCGCTAATCTAATTTTGTAATTTTATGTACACTGTTTGAGGATGTCAAAAAAATAAATAGTATGCTGCAATTCTGGCAACATTTTTTATTAGGTACAAATTAATATATTATTTTTTTTTTAATATTTCACTTTGTGCAGCTACCTTATCAATTATATCATTAAGATTAATTTCAGTTAACGTTTCTTTTTCAACACTCATTAACATAAAACTTTCTACATTTTCTTGGACATTGAATTTCTTAAATAATTTTTAACCTATTTAAGTTTTGAAAAACTACGTTCACATCCTACTTGAATGATTGAAAACGCAAGAAACAATTTATATGCAAAATACAGACCTGGGTAAGCATTACTAAATAAATTATGATTCAAACAGCGATCGATTTAATTACATTTACAATAATTGCTTTTCTGGAGGCTACATCATCCACATGATGTTATAATAAATAATTACATCTTATAAGTTATAATATTATATTTAATATTGATCGCATTGTATGATAGAAGGATAAAACAATTTTACATAATATACACGATATTTATTAT
>NC_042495.1:63637463-63638533 GCF_005508785.2 Acyrthosiphon pisum
TACAAAATCAAAGATATTTAACATTGAATCGACAATCAATAGTTTCCTATGACGTAGACAAAACAACTAACATAGAGTAAGAAGCAAAATATTATGTATTACAAGATCGTAAAAATAAATAATAAATGTAAACGATTTATTTTCCAGATTTTAAGAATGGTTTAATAGAAAATATAATAAAGGATGATTATTTGATGATGTAGAAAGAGCATGATATGCCATAACATGATATTACACTTCTGGAAAAAAAAAAAAAAAATTTAATAAATAACTTTTCAATTTTCTATTGTTATCCCATTGTTATTTTCTAGTATTAATTATTGTTCATCCTAATATCATATTTATCCTATTATACCCATATTATATATTTATCTAGGTTAATAGTTAATTATTTAAAACTGACTTCTAGAGAAAAAATTCCCCCGGCGAAGCCGGGTAACACCTGCTAGTTTTCTAATAAAATGTTGACACATGTTTAATAATTTATTTGCCTAAGAAAGGTAGTTTGAAAAATGTATTTTGAAATAAAGGTATATTATATAGTATATATTATATACATGTATATTTACAATGTTAATAATATTTGTAAGCACAAAAAATGTATTTGATTAAAAAAAAAAATGTTTTAATTTACAATAGTTTGTCATTATTCTATTTAGTAGTCATTATAAATTATTTGTATTAATTTTTTTTTAAAGAATTTTTTTCATATATAAAAAATATTTTCTAAGTTTTCAATGTCCAGTGACTTTAATCATTATACATATATATATCTGAAACAGAAAAAAAAGTGACATTTTTTTGTACTGGTTCCGAGTAAAATCAATAATGACCAAAAGTGTATCATTTAGCCCCCTGTTCCCCTACATAATATTTTTAGTAAACTATAAATATTTGGAAATATTTCATTTTTACAAAGTCTCAAAGCTTCTAAACCATTTTTTGGTCACTGTTCATTTTTTTCTAACAAAGCATGCTGGCCATTTTCTCAAATACAATTTTAGTAAAATTGGATAGTCTATTTTTTACATCAAATTTGATAAATATTCACTTCAGCTTCTTTAAACAGT
>NC_042495.1:63639590-63641692 GCF_005508785.2 Acyrthosiphon pisum
TATCATTAAGATACAGTTTTGAAAGACAACCACGATGGGTACAACGCCATTTAATACCATCATTAACATGTTTTTCTTCGTAAAATGTATATTTTTTATACACAATTAAGTCACGGCCTCGTTCACTTTTAATAATTTTTAAATCGTCCATATTTACACAGCGACGTTTAAGTGTGTACTAGTTGTAGTTTACACAGGTCTACATAGTACGCGGTATAAAATGTAATTATTAATCTCAACTTTTACTGATATCTTAATATATACACCGTATCGTTCGTATACATAAGGTTCGTAATATTATGTTTAGCGTTTTCCAGTCGCGGGGCTTAATATCAACGAAAAAAAAAAAACTTTTAATTATAACTTAATTTTAATATTATATTACGGATTATATGCGTGTAGGTTATAAGAATAGTCTGGTATAATATATATATATATATATATATATAGGCACCTACCTAGTGTTTAAAATCCATTCATTTTACGAAGATGCTGTAATGCAACAGTACCGGGACAATATTAATATTATTGTGCACGGTGTTTCTTGCGCTATCGATCCTAATTATTTTGTATTCGATAACATTATATTAACATCATCTCGCACACAATATACACGATACACGCGTGCGTGCGCACACACTCCTATTTTCACGCGAGCTGCACGCCTGCACGACAATAATATTATAATAGATAGGTATAGTTAGGAATAGGTTACCAGTATAGTATAAATACGCGCGAAACCGACCACTGAAGGTGGAGTACTGATTTCTCGCGGTGTACACATTTTACACGCGAGTCGGCAACAAGACGGCGATCGTTATATACCTATTATTCCTACCATAGTCCATACTATTTTACATTATATAATATAACCATGGTATAACACACCTATCAGCCACGTATAACCATATTATAATACGCGCGCGTTTTGCCTATACCTGGGTATGCGTTCTCCGTTCACCCGGGCGTCGCTTAATCCGCGGACCAATATTTTTCGTCCGTCGCAACAGGAAAATACATATTTTCTTGCCGATCGTCGAGACGCGCGCCAGCGTAATATTCGCAGGATATGACGCATATCATAATATTATGATATATGTGATTTATTGATGCCGATGAAAGTGAATCTAGTTGGTACTTTTGGGAGGTCAAAATTAAAAAGTTTAAATTCCCAATAGTTTTCAAAAGCGCCCGGAAAAACAAAATAAAAATTAACGAAAAACGGAAATTTTTACGCAAAATCGGTTTTTCACAAAATCGATTTTGGCTTTTGGTGTAACTCTAAAAACAATTATCGAAATTTTTCGAAATTTTCACTGAATGTTTATTTTAGCCATTTCTATACATGAAACAACTTTCAAAATATTTCGAAAAAATGTTTTGAGCTGTCTTAGGGACATTTTCAGTTTCCCATTTCATTAGTTTTTTAGATTCTGAGTGGAACGATGAATGTATTGATTTTACAATGATGTGTGTTTTTTTTATAAATTTTTTTTTGTGTGTGTCATCACCTTTTAGGACAGTAAAAGTGCTTGGATTTTCTTCAACAGTATCTTTTCTGATAGGAAAGTGAATCTAGTTGGTACGTTGGGGGCTCAAAAGTAAAATTCCCAGTAGTTTTCAAAAGCGCCGTGAAAAACAAAAGAAAAATTAAGGAAAAACGGGAATTTTTACGCAAAATCTGTTTTCGAGAAAATTGATTTTGGTTTTTGGTGTAACTTTAAAACGAATGACTGTAGATACATGACATTTTCACTGGTTGTTTATATTTCCATTTTCTATACATGATAAATTTTTCAAAATATTTTGATTTGTTTTGAGCTGTTTACAGACAATTCCAGTTTCCAATTTAATTAGTTTTTTTTTCTATGAATGTCAATACAACTTTATTTGTTGAGTAAAAATACTTGAAAATTTAATACAAGGCTCCTACTATATTGTTACAATGACATTTGAAAAATATTAAAAATCCTTAGTCACAGTTTTTTTTTATTAGCATTTAAAGTTCAAAAATTGACAAAATATGGAAAAATCACGAAATTTACCTAATTATGTTGAGATATATATAATTCGTAAATAATTTTTCTTTTTGGAACTAAGAT
>NC_042495.1:63641792-63642077 GCF_005508785.2 Acyrthosiphon pisum
ATTTAAAAATTAGATAAATAAAGAAAATATGTACATACATTGAACAAAGTGTTATAAATAAGTCAAAACCTATCAACTGAACTTTATAATGAATGGATAAATATTGACGAAGAAGTCCAAACTACCGAACTCGTTAAGGAGGAAGATATATTATGTGGTGAAATACAGTCAAAACGACTTAAAGAGAATGTGGCTGGTGATAGCGACGAAGAGGAACCTGATGAGAAACCAATGGCAACCAATAATTATTATATTATTATAGATTTAAAACAGTAGTTATCGATC
>NC_042495.1:63642177-63664058 GCF_005508785.2 Acyrthosiphon pisum
ATGCCGGTGTACTGAATGTGTTATATTTGAATTCAATGATAAATTGAAATACGATTCTGGATGGAGACGTGTCAGCTTAGCATACTTGATTAATAAATCAAATTTAAAAGTTAAAAAAAATTAACAAAGATCAAAATTAATCTATAATGACTTTCCGGTAAACTTTTTCTTTTCAATTGGTATTGCGTGAAAAATACTTTTTTCACTTTCTTTTTGTTTTTTTTACGCTTTCTAAAATGACTCGGAATTTTTGAAATTTCGACCTCCCAAAAGTACCAACTATAGGTTCATTTTTCTATCAGAAAAGATGCTAATCTGAAATTTAGAACAATTTTACTACTTACCCAAAATATTGTTGAATGCTGACAGACAGAAATAAAAACCTACATATTATAACATTGTAAAATCAATACATTCTTTCGCTCCATGAATAATGATATGAAAAATAAATTCACAATTACTGTATGTATATCATTCGAACTGTTAAAAATAAACCAATAAGTAGGTTGTGGGCATGAAGTATTCAAATTGTATACATATATATATGAACCCTTTTGTACAGATTGTATCTTTCAAAAGAAATTATTTTATATTTTTAGATTCTGAGCAGAGCAATAAATGTATTCTTAATTATATATTAAATTTAATATTAATATTAATAATAAAAAGGTATTTTACAATAATTTGTACCAAATAAACTTTTTTTAAATATAATATTGTACATTTGTATCTATCAAATTCATAATTGTTTCCCTAAATATGCAATAAAAATAAACAACAATTTAAAAACTAAGCAAAATATGCAAACAATTTAGAATGCTTAATGTCTTAAATCGAATTTGTATCCGACGACCGACTTATTTTAAATTCAGAATGAAATAGGTATCCGTCATCAAAACAATTATTATCTTAGTAGCTTACGCCTTACAACATATTATATTGTTGTTCAATTATAGGTATATTCAGTCCTGTAAAGAATACTTTTAAAAAGTATATGAGTAAATACTCAAATACATTTTTTTTAAGTATTTAAGATACTACTCAAATACTTTGAAAAAGTATCTGGAATACTTTTCAAATACTTTTGGTTTTTAAAGTGGGTTTCTAATTATTGTAATATAAACACATTGGTAGTAGGTAATCTAATAGTTATCTAATAGTTTTAAAGGAAATATTGTTATTCAATATTCAATAACTTTTTTTAGAAATCTGGTTTTCACAAACCTTTGGGCTTCGGCAAACACAGAAATACAGAATATTAAATAAAACTATTATTCTATTATTGTAGTTGACAATAATATTTTACCAAATGATATTTTTTCGAATAAAAATAAAATGTTTGAAATAAAAAACCAAAGTATTCAATACCAAAAAGTATTTAATACAAAAAAAAGTATTTAAAATACCATTCAAAATACTCCATGCTGAAAGTATTTAAAAAGTTATCCAATACTTTTACTCAAATACTTTTACTTAAATACTTTACAGGACTGGGTATATTCAATTTTGTTTCAACTCAGATTTAAAAATTGTTTTAGCAAATATTTCGTAGGTATAATTTTTAATCAATATTATATGGTATAGGTACCTATACGTTATACCTACAATTTTGTATTCACTTAATTTTCACAGAAAGTTGTATGTTTTCAATAAGCATATGTACGCGTACGCCACATATCTATATTAACAATACTCTATGACATTTTGAAGTCCGAAGTATATTATTTTGAAACAATGTTTATAACAATATAGATGACTATAGGTAGAGCATACAATTTAGCTGAACAAATGAAAGAAATTAGATGTAATTTATCATATATACGTTACATGTTACACGTACAAATTAAACATGGTACAAAACTGTGAAAACAATAAGTAAACATCCTTATACTACTTAACAAGTATGGACTCAATGGACAATGATGCAATTAGACTTCTGACTAGTGACTTCTGTATATATTATAACGCATTATGGCTTATAGGCAAACAAAGTATACTTTGTCTATAGACAAAATAAAGAGACTACCGGACACTGAAGTGTATTATTTGGTGCACTCGTGTCACTTTGATCATTTCCATGCAAGGCAGGGTATTGTCCCTAATCTATGTATAGGTAGGTATATAAGTATATTATTTTAAATATGAAAGCTATAGAGATCAAAATGCCGGAAAGTTCCCAAAAAAATTCGGGAAAATTTCGGAAAAATCTTGTTTTTTCCCAGAGCCTCGGAAAACGTGGAAAAATTGGAGAATATTAAAATAATACATTTCCAAAAAAAACCAAAGTTTTCGGAAAATTAAAAAAAAATTGAATTTGTGGAAAATTAAAAAATTGTATTTATGCTTAAAAATTAAAATAATCTATGTAAAAAAAACCCATTTTAAAAAATAGATAAGGAAACCTGTCATTGTCATTTCACATTTGCGAATACGGTTGTCAATGTATTATTGTATTAAAATTTAAAATTAAACTATTAAAAATATACGGATTATATTTCAATATTTGTTCTAAAAATAACGTAGATACATATCAAATTGTTATTTATGTGAGAGAGTGTATTTCCCCGAAAATAAATCACCTGCAGTATTTTTAAATGTTAAAAATTGACAATTGTATACTTATTGCCAATTTATATTTGTAATAACTAATACGGTATTACCTATAGTAACTGGCTGATAGGTTTATAAATTATATTACAGTAACTATTTGATAGTTTTTATATTTTTAAACTTAGTGAGTTGGTAAAAATTAGATAATATTTTTTTTTTGTTTACGGCCTTTTAGACCACACATCCAAACATAAAAGCCTCCATTCTTCACGATTTTGCGTAGCATATGCCAATCTTCTTCCGGGAAGAAAACTGCTACATCTTTTTTGACACAATCCTCCCATCGCATTCGGGGTCTTCCTAGTGGTCTTTTCCCTCTTGGATTCTCTGGTAAGACCGTCTTTGTCATAGCATCAGGTTTCCTCCACACATGACCTGCCCATTCCAATCTTCTTCTTTTTATCTCCTTAACTATATCCGTTCTGTTATACAAGTCATATAACTCCTCATTGTGTCTTTTACGCCATTCATCTATTTGCGGGTCACGACATGGTCCATATATTCTTCTTAATTAGATAATATTAATAACTAATAAGAAATAACTACATAGTAAATATTTAATAGTTATTACTTTAGTAGTTAATATTACAAATTATAATTATTTATAAATCAAGTATAGAATATTAAAATATTACCCATATGGTAATATTATAATATGCATGTAATATGATTGTTAACCATCATTATTTATTAGATTGTTTCCACTATACATTACTTTTTTATAGTTCTTTAGAAAAAAAATCCATTTTTTTATGAAATTTTTCAATTTTTTCCAGAAATTTTAAATGAAACCAAATTTTCCCAATTTTTCCGAAAAAAACGGGAAAAAACCCGGGTTTTTTTCGGAAATTTTGATCCTTAATGAAAGCAACGATAATATTCAATGCGTTCGAAAAGAAATCGGAAACCTTCGTCTATATTTATTCTTTAATGTTTAATACATTAATAGTATTCCATTCTTCAAATTTAACTTTAAAACGGTTTTATCCTAAGGTATTACAAGAATATGCTGCTTGTATCTATATAGTTTGAATAAAATATAGAACCATAATCTAAAACGATTTCAATTGCTAAAAATACAAGATTACAAAATTAAAAAAGATGGTTTTCTCATATTTTCTTGAAAACTACAAGACAATTTTAAAAGTCTCTTTTAAAGTGCAATTCTGCAATCAATTTTTTATTTATATTCTATAGAGATTCTGTACGGAACTGTTTGAGCTTTTAACTGTCTCAAAAAGTTTTTCAGAAAAAAAACACACATCGTTACAGGTACATTTGTAAAGCCAATACTTACATGTCTGTCGCGGAGAATCTAAAATGTATTAATAATATTTATGTTGTATCAACACCAACCTACTTTAGACATTAAATGCTCGTAATAAATTAATTTCGATGAAAAATTATTGTTGAGACCGTTTTTCACGTTTTTAGATTTTACACAGTATTTTTAGTATTTTACACGTTTTCATCTAATTTCATAAATTAAAATGCATAAGAGTTTATATTTTATAATATAAATTATAATTCTATAATTGCAATAAAATTGTCATATGATTGTATTAATGATTAATAAATAAAATTGACTCTCTACCTATCAATAATTAAAAAAGGCGGCTAAGTGGGTAACACTCTGCTATACGTTATGTGGCTTCTAAGCTCGAAATGTGTTAAATTTGAATTTTGCAATGATATAAAACCATTGCAGGTACCTATATGAAAAACGATTTTGAGAGAAAACGAACTGTTAGCCCCTTCCATTATTGCGTTATGGCATATATCTTATTTAATATAAGGCAAAGTAAAAACCATAATATAGTAATAACGACGTATAGTAAGGTAACGGATATCATAATTTGATTTAAGTACTTTGTTTAGCCCCATCCCCCCATTGAAAAATCCTGGGTATTCTATCTACTGATTTGATGCATGCTTGTTACCTGATCTGCGCGAGTAACCAATGAGTAATGACAATAATTTATATAGGTAGATACCTACAAAAAAAATGATAATACTCATTGCTACAATTGTATTATTATAATCTGCAACCAATGGAAAATATTTATTAACAACAAAAAAGGTTTCATACACCGTGAATCACAAGATTTGACCACCTCTTTAAAATGCAAATTTCAGAAAATCATTTCTTATTGCACATCTAGAGCGTAAGAATTTAGAGGACCATTTATACCAAATTTAAATTTCGGAAGTTTTATAGTTTTTGAGATTTAGCGATGAATGAGTGGTATTTGGCTTTTTGCTTTTATACCTACCTATATGGCCCCTTAAAAATGCCAACTCTTTGTTATATGATTCAAACTTTGTTCAATTCGTTATTTAATATTCGGTGTAACGGTGTTCAAAACTTAATCATTTTCTAACATTTCTATTAAAATATGTAACCAATGATTACAATTAAATATAAACAAAACAATTTTCAATTTTCATCGACCATTGTGAATCTCAAAATATTTATGCAAGCACCACTTTGAAATACGAATTTTGGAAAATTCTTTCTTAGTGCACACTAAGGCTTATGCTGGTATGGTATTCTGTGAAAATTTCAAGTCTTAAGCTATTATTGTTTAGATTCTACATTGATCAGTCAGTGAGTCTGCATTCAGGACAAGTACAAACTCTGCAGAAATCTCGATTTTCATATATATGATGTTGAATGTTGGATGTTAGTTTATCCGGAGCCAGGGATCGAAACCGGTTTTCTAATTTCCGAACACCGGAACTGGAACCGGAAAAGCCTTTTTTTACCGTTTTTCTGCATTTTCTTTGTGTCAAACACTCAATCGTTCCATTATACTTATACCTATTTATAACTATATTAACTCATTCATAAACATAAACTTATTTAGTCTTCATATATTTTATATCCCACATTTGGTACATAATAAAATAAAATAAGAAAATAATTAATAGGTATCTTTAAACTGAAGACGTGTTTCATGTATAATATGCAAGCATAAAAAAGCAGGCAAGTGGATGTGCTCTATTGCTGTAGAGTAGGTTACAAGTGGGTCATTGTATAATGGATTGTATTAAACTTGAATTCAATAATATAATATCATATTGTATAAGAAAAACGATTGTTATTCTTTATTATATTATGTAAGTTGAATTAATATTGTAATATTATTATTTTTTATTCTTTTCTATTGTGATAAACAAAGCGTTAGAAATTAAAATCCCATTTTTAGCGGTTTTTCGTAATTTCTCGGTGGTTTTTCCCGTGGCCCTAAATAACTATTGATAAAATCGAAAAATGACCTCTCTAAAGTAGGTACCATCTTGATCCGATTTTATATATGTTGAAATCGAAGCACTCCTTCTGGAAGACATTTTGTATCCAGGATATAAAAAAAAAATAATAAACACCACTAGCTTCCTCGCTTCGCTCAGAATCTAAAATATAATTTTAATAAATCGGTTGATTTTTTCGATCTTATAAAAAATTGTCAATAATATATTGTTAAAATATAATATTATATAGTTCTAAGCTTATAATATCTATTAGGCAACTATGACACAGGTATATAGGATTTTGGCGCTTTCGTTCGATACAACTTTTTTTTTCTCATCTTATTTTGGCGCTTATGTCTTCCACCGTTTTTGAGAACCTCCCGGCGGGTTGCATCTCTTATTTACCTATTTCACGACAAAATGTAGCCTATGTCTATCTTCTCCCCCGAGGTCTAAACTATCTCTGAACCAAATTTCATCCCAATCGGATGAATGGTTTAGAAATGCATGAAGGGCATAGGTAGGTAGAAAAATGTTTTGTCTTTTATACATATAAATTAGTAGAATTAATATGGCGTAATATATTTTTTAAATCCCAATCTTTGGCACAGGTAACGCCGGGCAACACAGATGGTATTATTTTATATTATCCATGATCGTCTGTTGTATATAATGTCAGTCGACTTACTTTCGAAAAAGTTTGTTAATTATACTCACGTATCTTTTCTCGTTAATCGTTAAACATGTTCTTAATTTAATTCATTAATTACCTATGTTGTAATTCAAAAATTATTAAACAGCAATTGCAGAGACTTGAAACTTATATTTCATGTATATTATATATAACCGTTCTACGATACGTGATTTTGACTTAACTACATATAAACATATTTGATATTAGCCAAGAAAAATGTAGATTTATGATATAATATTATAAGTTATAATAACTATTAGGTATATAATTATATATGCGATATTTTTGGCAAAAAATAGTTCAACATCGTAATGTAATAGAAAAAACTTGATTACTTAGGTACTTTGAATTCCATGAAAAATGTTCGTTATAATAAAGCACACTTAGGTATTTTTCTCGTTCAACATGTTCTTAATAGTATTCATTAAGTTTTGGACCCAGACGTCATATTACTATATATATATACTCATCTTCGAACAATTGACGAACGTATATTATATACTAATAATAGATAGGTACACAGTATTCGCGTACGCATCGAAAGTGAGTGCATAGGTATACCGTATACGTATAACCATTATATATGGCTATTCGTATGTGAACTGTGAACGTGAACGCAGTATTATTACATATTTACATGTCACATTGTCTCTTGATAAGAGTAAAAATTAAATTAATAGCTTTTTTTTTAATTCGAAAAAAATAGCAATACACACCACGGGTGGGGCCTCCCACGAATTTATGAATGAAATTTAAATTTAAATAAAAAAATTTAACATTCTCACATTTGTTGATGACACATCATCATCGCTGGAAAACATTTAAGTCTAATTACAGAAGTGAAAAACAAACTACCTATACCTACAGTAAAAGTGACGTAAAAGTCGCATTTTAGTTGGACTCTTGAAGAGCGTCTTAAGCGAGTTTTACTGTATGAAAAATATTTGATGTAGAAGATGGGGTCGAACTTAGTCACTAGGTATAGTTATTACATAAACCTATGAACTTTAACTTATAAAAGATTAAAGGTATATGATTCGCCACCTTGGACTTCAAATCAAGTATAGAACAATTAACAAACAATAATTATGCATCACTCAGCATAAATCAAAAGCAATACGTCTTACCTATATAGCTTATTAAAAAAGTTAAGTTGTATTAGGTTACTATTTGTGGGTACCTATTTGAAACTTTTAAAGTATACCTATCATTATATTTTATATTTGTAGGTATATACATAAATACACAATGCCATTTTCAAATGCAATTTTTTTGGTAAAAATTAATTTAACCTACTTTAGTAGGTAGGTACTAATACAGTAACACCTAATAATAAAATAAATAGCTTTAAAAACAATAATATCATAAAATATACTTGGAAATACTATAGGCTGACAGTGGTCTTTGATCAGAATCATTTTTCCTATAGTTACAATGATTTTATATCATTGTGAATTCAAATTTAACAAAATATCCAATACCGTGACACCTTCAGACACCTAATATATAGAGCTACGTTAGCCAAAATTTAAAATATTATTTTCTGTTTGTTATGATAATTATGATTTTATACTATTGGCAGGCGGTCAGACAGATAATATATACCTACATATTTTATATATACCTAGTATACTGTATACTCATATACTATGATGTATAATACGCGTTTAACTATTATTATACACTAAATACTAAATACTAATTATATTTTAATTATAATTTTTAATTGATAATAATTGTATTGTAAGTATTAAAATTGTAGTTGAACACTGTTATAAAATTATTGTATTTACATTTATTTGGAACCTAATTAAATTTTTAATAAATTAAATCTCTATGAAGAAAATAGTTTGATTTGTTAAATGTGTCTTAAAATGTATCTTTAGATATTATTAGGATATTTATCCTAGATATTTTTTAAAGCAAAGTATTTGTTTCTAAATACTAATTGAAAGTATTTTATTAGAACACCTGAATTAAGAAATTAGGAGACACCATTAAAACTGTCAAACTGAGGACCCTTACTAAGAAGGAAAATAGAAAGAAAAATGATCTTAAAATATAAAAGTCAACAGCTGGTTTGACACTGAACAATGTGATTATTAGAGATTATTAATAATTGAGTATTGACAAATGAATATCATGACTTATGAACAATCGTTCAATGGTTGTATTAAATTGTTTAAATCTGCACAAAAGTTGATAAAAATGTAATATAGTACGACTCAATGAGGCGTAAATCACTTATAATACAAATGTAAGCATCTGCTAACTGGAAAAAGTTAACACAAAAGTATATATATATTTTTTAAATATATTTAAAATATTTTAATCTTAAAATGAATTTACAATAAGTACCTATATGGGAAGTTAATAATAGTAAAGAACATTGAAAATGCACAATAAAAATCCTGAATGAAAAATTGTATTTATATTCGATACTTTGGGTTAGAATTATCTGCATTTTATTTGTATAGAAAAGTATCTACAACTTATTAATATATTAGATTTTGCATAAAAATAACTTAATTTGTTTAATGTATTACCTAAGTATAATAGTTCAAGTTTAACATATGAATAAAGTATTATTGTTGTGTAAAAATAATATAAAACTAATAATTAACACACTTTAATAGTTATGTTTTATGAATTATGATAATTCTATATTATCATAATATAAATATATACAGCATTATATTAAAAACTTTTTTTTATTAAAATAATACAATCCTTCACCTCTTCTTATAGGTTTATAATTAATAGATTAATATTTAAAATTGCTTAACCATTTAATTATACTGCTAATGTATAATGATTTATTGTTGAATTAACCTTATCTATTCTCATAGTTCCCAGGAAGTGTATTTGCATAATGAGCATTTTAAAATAAATGTATGGTGAAATATAAATTGTACAAATGTTCTTATGATTTTTGAACTTTATACTTTTCAGTTAACAAACCGTATTAGTGATTTGAGTTTTGTGTACATAATGTATGCTAAAACAATATTTAATACACATTTTATAATACAAGTACACCAGCCATTCATTGTACTTTGTATTTCACGACACAGTACCTAGTCAATAAGTTCTCAATATTATGTCAAACATAAATATCCCAATGTTTATTACATAAAAAGAAATTATCTCTCCTATTTTAAATTTTTTAAGGTTTATCTTGAACTTATTATTAACTACAGCAATATGTCAATACCATTGATTATAAATATTATAGATTTCTCAGTGAGCCGTTTTTTTTTTTTGCGTATTTAATCAATGATAATGCATAATTCATAGTCTTAAGAAACTTTGGCTAGTGTCTTTAGAATAAGGTTTTTTTAAAATAAAATACCCGTAAAATTTTATTTTTTAGTTAGTCAATTAAAATGACTAATCTGACGTTATAATACATAATGAATCAGAATGTTCAATAATAAATTATATAAGCAAGAAGAATACTCAAAATAATTCACTTGATAAGCTTCTCAAGATCTTCTTGCTCCAAACTTGGATTTTTTAACGGATTTCCAAATTCATCCATCCAAAACCATATCTTATTAGTAGTACGGCAGTCCCTACAGAGAAATAAATATTATGATAACTTCTGTTGTACACTTTTAGTAAAAGAATATTTCACCTAAAAGGAGCATATGCAGCAACTGGGTTTCCTTCTTCATATATAGCTGGTTTAGTTGGATGACCATAGTACATTGTTTTATAAGTTCGTGATAATGCCCTCACCCATGGACCTATATGACATTAACAATATAAAATTAATTACATTAAAATACAAAAATTATTAATTAATGTTGTACAAAAATATCAATGGTTTGATATGATTTCAATATTGAAGACATTTTTGATTTAATATTATCATCGGTATTGATTTTGATCTTTAATATTTCGATACAGTATCGATATTAAAAAAAATGTATTCAACACCAAATACTAATTAAATTGATAAAGTATAATTACTTAATGTGGCTTTAATAAATAATATTCCAGAAGCACAACAATATTTTTCACTATCCAACATGAACATCTTAACAGATTTACGATGAAACTTCGACCATCTAAAGTCAATTTTCTCAAAAATGTCTGAAATGGTTTCTAGGTAAACGGGATCTTTTACTCTAATTCTTGTTTTGTCTGATTCTATTTTATTCATGGACTTTGCAAAATCTTTACAATAATTTATCCTAAACATAAACTAATAATTAAAAATTCATTCGAATATTTGTTAAATCAATTATAAATGTTACCTTGATAAATAATGTTCATTACTAATATCAATGTTACCAAGCTTATAAGCATCTATAATGTGCAATACTCTTACTCTAAGTTGTCCCAGATCTTCACCTTCTAGTTCAATAGCTAGTTCACCATATACAAGTGTACCAGGACTCATCATTACACTCTTTAAATATTCATTAGAGACCCATTGATTATTAACTAATTCATATACTTGGCTACCACCTAAACCTATAAAAATTGTAAAACAAATAATTTATAGTTTATAATATTTTATACTTGAAACATACTCAAAAAATATGTAGGAGGTTTAGAATTATTGAGCAAAACACAATGCCAATCATACACAGACTTGACGTGTTTCCGTAAATTTTCTTTGTTTAAAACTTCTGGTATTGACTGTAAAAAATCTAAATACAATAAAATACTAAATATTAAAGTAAACAATTAATAACTAAGTATATTCTTATAATATCTAATACACATAATATGATTACCTTTTGTTCCAGTTATCAGTGAATTGCAAGTATCTTTAGGATCACTTCTAAAAGGGGCACGTCTTACACCATCTTTTACATCCCATAATTCTAAACATTTTTTTTTTAGATCTTTTTGTCTATCATCAGCTAAACGTTGATCTTTGGTATACGCCACAATTTTTGATAAACTCAATGCTTGAATCTGTCCTAATCTAAATTAAAAATACATTTATTTAATTTAAATATATTGATGATTACTTTTAAAATAATATTATTTAATACATTTATTTACTTATTATTAGAATCCCAAAGGTATCTAAAAAAATTAGTGTCCCTTTGAATTTCGTGCAATGGAACAATAGATAAAATATCTTCTTTTGAATCTAATCCATTCCAAGTTAAATTCACATTAAATAAATATTGTTTTATATCTTGTACATCATCTAATCTCCATTTACATATTACATATCTAATAGCAAAAATGATATTTTATCGATCAATATGTAACTTAAACATTTTTGTTTAAAATTACCTTTCAGAATTTGCAGGGCGACTCGTGACTGGTTTGTAAATACTGATTTGTTTAAAACTCTGGTACAAAAGGAACAATAAACCAGCACTAAATTCAGTGAATATATCAAAAAGTTTACACATGAAATGTCCACCCGGTTGAAGAATACTCAAAGCAGCCAAAGCTTGACACAAATACAATCGTTTAGATAAAATTTCTTGGAAACTTTCTTGACCATCAACAGAAAACCCCTATAAATATATTATTACGTTAAGTAAAATTGTATAACATTAATATATTTTTAGGTGTTTAAATTACTTACACCATCAGCCATAACAAAATGCACCCCTTTTCCTTCAGTCATCTTCATTACATACCTTTCTAATGACAAAATATTTTTTGGTTTATATACATCACCATCTTCATCATGACCTGAAAAAAATAATGAATGGGTTTGATTTTAAAACTCAGTGACAGTGTTGAGTAAGTTACTTTTAAAAAGTAATTACGTTACTTTACTCGTTACTTAGAGATAAATTTAATTAAGTTACTTTACTCGTTACTCAAATAAAATTGTAGTGAAATTACTTTACTTTTCAAATAGAAAAGTAACGCATTACTTTCTCGTTACAAAAAAAAAATAAATATTTTTTTTCAAATTTCTTGGCAATTATCATTCTGCAGGCAATAATGTAACTTTTTATAAAAATACATTATCTATGCTAAAAAGGTATAATTTTAAAAATGTGTACAAAAAAAAGAAGATGTACAGTTAATACATATTTACATAACAATGCTACAATAGTATTTACTTATGAGTTATGACTATTAAAAAATAGTACTTATTAATTGTAGCTACTTATCAATAGTAATTAATCATTATATAGATAAGTATAGTATAGTATAGTTTTGTATTTGTGTCACAAACTGACAACATAAACCTATATACCTATACATATCTGTAGAGTGTCAACTGATCGACTGACACCAAATAAGGAATAATAGTACTCAATCTTGTATTTGTGTTATTAAATATTATACATGTAAAATGTCAAAAACAATTGAAAACTGAATTGTGGCTAGTTGGCAATAGGTAGGTACTTGATAATTCGAAACTGTAACTTTATAGAAATTACTTATCAAAAGTAATTTCCATTACATTTTCGTTACTAGGATATAATTCTAATGAAATTACGTAACGCGGTACAAGCAAAGTAACGCCGTTACTTCTGTTACGTTACTATCCAACACTGCTCAGTGACGAGGGGAGATTTTTTGGTTGGGAAATGGAACTAATACGGCGTCGTTGATAATTGAGGACTGAGGTAATAAGAACAGCGAGACGCATCTCATAGCATAGATAGTAAACCCCACTCACATTAAAATTCCCCCCATGCGCCCATAACTGGGAGACGTTGCATCAAACCATCTCTTTGATATAATACAGTGCCGTAGCTAGGGGGTGGGCACTGGGGGCACGTGCCCCCCGAAATTTTTTTTAGCTTGTTTTATATTATATTATATGTTTGATAAAAATTAAAAGTTAAAGCTGTCGAAGTGAACCATTTCGAAGGGGTCAGGTTTAGGAAATATTGTACATCCATCATTAGTACTACATCTATGTGTGTAGTGACTGATCATTAGTGTGTGTGAGTTCCCCGAATGCTTTATGTAATTTAAGATAAACGACGGCTAAGATTCTTAAACCCCAGTAAAGTACATACGCGCGGTCATGTCACTATATTTTGTGATAAAAAAATGTTCAACTTAAGTGTACCTCAAAACTCCCAAAAAGTGGAAGACAAATTCATCCAGTACCAAAAGCTATTTTAATTTTGAAAACATATAATTTTGATTCCTTAATCTCTTTTCTAGATAATGTAGGAAATGGATTTATGATTCGTAGTATTGTTTAATTAGTATTATTTTACCAGAGTAATTTTCTTTTTTTTTTCAAAATTCACTTTTACTTTTGAATTACTAAAAAAAAAAATCGCTTCCAACAAAACACATAAAAAGCGGAGAAATTGTTATGTTTTTTTTGAAATTAAAATTGGATTTCTGGAAGTATATTTTTTTCCGCTTATTGATCTAATTGCACGAAAAAACTACCAGCTTTCAACAGTCCTAATATAGTCTTGTATTTTTGTTAGTAAATTTTAATAATATTCGAACCATAAATGGAATGTTTTATTTACAACACATTTTGATATAATGAAAATAATATTGATGAATACATTAACCTATGGTTTATAATAATATTAATACATTGTTATATTAAAATGTAGCCAATGTAGGTACCATATTTGTTAACATAAATATAATATAATCATAAAACAAGTAGTAGATACACTTTATGAACAAAGGGTTCATAATTAGATATTCTAGCATTTCAAAGGCTAAAGAAAAAAAATTAAGTGCCCCCCAACATTTTTTTCTGGCTACGGCACTGATATAATACCATATTTGGAATGATCCGTATCACTTGCTTGTACGCACCGTGCCCATTTAATCAATTTTAAGAATTCTATAACCGTACAACAAAAAACCGAACTAACAAATATTGAAACATACATTACATTTATAATATAAATGACGTTCAAATTTGTAAATAATTTATAAAAATAAATTTATTTATCACCTGTTCAAATTTCTAAGTGGGGAGATGTTGTATCATTGTCTCCTAAGACACTTTGCTAGTGTTAAAAGCTAATGTACTATAAAATAACTAAAATGAATGCAAAATACTTTTGACATAACAATGAAATGTCATTCTTTTGACAAATTAAAAATCTAAAATGAACATAATTACTGTCCATTTTATAAAAATTAAACTTGGTATACATAATACAAAATAATCATAGTTTTAAAATCTATATTATGTACAATTCCCAAAATGGTTTATTATACATAGATACGACATAGGTATTCATTATAATATGATATATTAACTATGTATTCTTAAGAGTTAAGTATTTATAAATATTATAATTGACATAAAATAAAAATATATCAGCACTTAAGTTTTCTGTATATTAATTTATGTAGAGTTATGCATTTGAAAATTAAGTAAAATCACAAAAAACTTTTATTATTTATTTATTATATACTTATGCTTACCATAAAAAGCTTCAAATGACTCTGGAGAACCTGCATAAAAGTCATTCAATTTGAAATCGTTTGCATTACGTAATGTAAATCCTACACCTTTAGCTTTCCAACTTTTTCGCCATAATACATATTCAGAAAAACCTCCGGGTCCAGCACATATATCAGCAAAATAGAGTAAACTACTAGGACTCGTTAGCATAGATGACTAAAATTATAATAATTATAATAAACAAAAATATAATACAAAAAAACTATGCATACATACACCATCGTTGTATTTAGGATCAGTGAACATAAAATCACATGCCCAATCAATATTGGCCATTTTCATTGCAGCTCGGTTTTGAAATATTCCATTTTTTACCGTTTCAAATGGATTTGCTTTAGTTCTAGCATGACGGAAATCATGGTCATCAATATTATCCAAAACATTCTATATGATAATATGAACAATTTGTTTTAATATTATAGATAAATAATAAGATACTTTGAAAAATATAAAATTATACCTTGCTACAATTAACAACTTTAAAAATCTCTGAATCAGCAAACTCTGTTGTTTGATTATATGTTAATTTTTTTTCACCAGTTTCAAACCAATAATTCATATCCTCAATAGATAATGTCAGAGGATCTTCATTTTCTAACCATTCGGTCACTTTTAAAATATCTGCCGACTGCAATAATTGTAGATTAATTATATTTAATTTTCTATCATCTTTGATACTATATTTACTTCTTCTTGTTCAGGATCCCAGTCTAAAACAAAAGATTCTCTTGGCTCTCGGGATGCAAAACCCAAACCTCTACGACCTTTTTGAGTAGGTAACTGTACTGGATTGACCAATCCCTGAGCATTTTTCCCCAATCCTTCACCTTCTTTATAACCACTTTTTTTCTAAAAATTAAATAATTATTAAATATAAATAGTAGAAACTGTTTATAATAAATGTATTATTTTAATTAATAATTTATAAGTGTTTTATAATATTTAGTAATCACCATTAAAGACATTCCCTTGTTACTCTTTTCACTATCTTCAACAGTTCCATAAGTCTTTGAAGGATGATCGTCTGATTCATTTGAATCAGAATCAATTGTTCTTGAGCAAGAAGCACCATCAGATGGTTCAGTCTTCAATTGTAGGCCATGATTTGAAAAACAGTTAATACTATCACTGTCCGAGCTATCTTCAGAAGAAGATAAACTTCTTTTATTTTTACGTTCTAATAGAAAATTAAAGTTAAAATTATATAATTTATCTTAGGTATTTAAAAATTTAAATACCTAGCTTAATATCGCTCTTCATAAATGCAACTGGATTATTTAAATACGATTTTTCAAGATTATTTGGAGCATAGTTGTTAGCATACTTTATTTCTTTTGAGTCATCTATAGTTTTATTCGACTATAAATAATAATATTGAGTGAACTTATGATTAGATAATTAACTTTTACTACTTATTAGTTACTGTAAGACAAATATTAACTTTAAATGATGATTGGCCTTTGGATTTAAATTTTGTTTTATATTTGTTTTGTTTAGGTTTTTTAACTTTATAAACATTATCAGCAACATATGGAAGATCTTCTTGGCTTTCATCTTTAGTATAAAACTTTGATGTAGCTCGATCTTCAATTTGGTGAACTTTCAACTTTTTACTCTTTTGTTTAAGTATCTCCTCCTCGTCTGATGACGATGAAGATATATCACTGCTGTCTGACAAATTTCTTGCCCTAAATCGTATTACAATGTTTATAATATAAGAAGACAAATAAATAGGTAGCTTCAATACTTACATCATGTTCAATATTCAACAAAAAATCTAGATGGAAATATTTTCAAAACACGTAACTTTTATAACAGAAAAATATACAACTATCTAGATTGTCCTAAAATTATAATAAGATAATGTTTATTTATGAATACTATATTGTAAATATTATAATATGAATTTAAAAATGTTACCAACATTTTAGGTTTTATAAACGGCAAGAAAACTTAAAAATGTTTTCAAGCACAATAGTCGATTGACATTCTTACAGCACTAAAGTCCACCTATTGGCATAGATAAATTATGTGAATCACAAAATAAAAAAAAAAAAAATTTTTTTACAATTTTATTGTATATTTACCACGATCTAATATTTATATAGCAGTTTAGCACCTACTTGATAATATACTATGATACCATTTCATTATTCACAAACATTATAATATGTATTGACATTTCGCAAATCCCTAACGTATCAAATGATTATTGAGATAAGAATATTATCACAAAATGTGATATTATACCACAGTGATTATGCCATAGACATATTAACTAACACGGCCTTAGAAGATAAGATATCTTCTAAGGCCGTGGTCTATGTATTATACTATACAGAATAATCTGTGCTATTTAAGTATAATCAGCACGATTTAAATATCTTAAATCGTGATAATCAGTGATTATTAATCACCTGTAACCACAGAATAGATAAAAGTATTATGTATAATCATCGAGATGTATATACTACAGTGTTGTATATACATCTCGATGTGTATAATGTATTATTTTAAATTATAATAATACTTTATACTACTACCTCGTACCTATTTAACATTTGTAAATTTTTTTCGTTATGATTTAGCTATATGTTCAATACACAATAGTTAGTAACAACGGGTCTAATTTCTAGAAACCCGTAATTTATTTACGTCCCAACCAGAATTTATATTAATTTTGGACCATGTATTCTAAAAACATGTAGACTTCTGGCGGCATGTCATGAAGACGTGCAAGTTTAACAAAAACGATGATTGGCATTAAATGTTAATGAAAATACTCCTAACTCAAAAAAGCAATAATATAAATATATTTTATATTTATTGTCAAAATTGAAATAATTATACCTAACTAACATAATCAATTAAAAAAAAGTTTTGTAAGCGGATGCCGCTCTGCTGTATAGTTGGTTACAAGTGGGTAATTGTATAATGGAGAATTTATATTCAATGATATAATATCATTGTATATGGAAAACAATTCTGAGCAGTGACCGTTTGTTTAGTGGCGGATCCATAATTAGAAAACCAATCATGTGTAAAAATTCCATTTTTCCTTAAGACGATGTGTCACGAAAAAAAAATCACTCGAAAAATTCCTTTAAAAACATGCTTTTGCGCGTTCCAATAACATGGGTTACTGAGTCGTTTTATTTATTTTTCTTTCCTTTTTCCCAGCGTTTTCATAAACTATTAGGAATTTTTTACTTTTGACCCCCCCCCCCCCCAAAAAAAAAAAAAAAATACCAACTAGATTCACTTTCCTATCATAGAATATACTGTTGGAGAATATCTATTTTAGGTACTCAATCTGCCAGTGAATCTAGCATAGGTATGTTCTATTACATGTTATGTACCAGTGTCCAGTGTACTACAGAAAATAAATTGTAATAAATGAGTGATAAATATTTATAGCAGACAGATTACACAATATCCAAAAGCATTTAAATCTTGGCTCTGAAATGTATATTTAAAATATAATATCATTAATATATAATATACAATTTAAAGATTACAAAATAAACTTAAGTAAATACAACTAATTAGTATTTAAATCAATCAATTATAGCTATTTTTTTCTTACTGCTAGATTTCCTCTTACAGTTAAATTTGTTTATTTAATATAATGTATACATTTCACTTACTAAATGCTACTATATATAATATATATACCTAAGGGATTCCATTTTTTAATTATAACATAATAAGGGATGCATTTTTGGTTAATTGCTTATACCAGATAAGCTCACTTTCACTTAACCTCATAGTTTGGTATTAAACATTAATGTATAGAAGTTATCATACTTATTCAAATGTATTCAGTGAGAATAAATATTTTATATTTTGTATAATAATAATAAGAAAGTAATACATTAATAACATTTGTAAGCCTACTAGGCAATATAATTCAAATCTTGAAAATAAAATAATTAAAACACTACCTTAATAATTATTCTTTTATTCATAGAATTAAATTAATGTAATTTTAAATAATAAGTATATACTTTAAATCTATGTTGATCTTTAAATAGATTTTAGTTGACACACAAATAAAAATCTTATATCATTAATTAAATGAACTTAAAAAATGTACAAATAATTAATAAATAATATCAAGAAAGGTCATACGCTGGTTATATACTTATATCAAATATAATAATTATATTACATTGAATACTATCTTAATTTAAATAATAGTAAAATATATTACATCATTATTTTATGAGTTACGAATACCCAACTGATGTTCAAGTTCTGCCCGTTTCTGTTGAACTTTGGAATAGAAGTAGCGATTAACAGCTTCTTGTGTCCATGGTTGATAATAAAATTCTGCTCTTCGTTCTTCCTCTGGGTTTCCAACTACATCTGTCATCGTCTAAAATATTGACAAATATAATCTGTATAGTTTAATTTAATCAACATTAAACATAATGGTATTTTTAGTTTTTACTGACAAATACTGATTATTAAAAGAATTTTCTAATATAAATCTACATCTATGGGAAAACAAATTTTCTAGAAAATAATTATACAGTTGAACTTGATTAATTTTTTTAACTCAAAATTGTCGCAATCTTTTTGGCCGGTTCCTTTAACTTTTGCTAGCCAAATTCGACTATATTATTCGAAAGTAGATATGTTGAAAGTACGATCTACTAAAGATTATCATATTATGTGTTGTGTGGTCATCTTTGAACGTCATCGTCTATAAGGTATAGCTTAGAGTATAGACCTTAAAGTTTATACTAATAAATAATAATGTAATAGATAGAACATAGTAGTAGTTTCAGCAGCCAAACATGACTCCTCTCCTCAGGATTGTAGAGTCTACACATGTGCAAGGCATGGATTGTTCAACGATTTAAGAAGTTATGGTGCGTTAAAATGTACACTATAAAGTAATTTATTTGTAAAGATAGTTGAATCTCAAAAACTAAAATATTTATATAGCCCTTTGAAATTTTTCAGATAATATTTGATATATTACTCAAAATATACATGTCAAATTTATTTTTATTCCCCTTAAGATTCAACTGTAAAACAATATAACGCGTAAATGACTTTTGTAGTATAAAGATATAAAACAATACTTTTGATAGTTCTATACTAAGTTATAATAACAAATATTTTGGTCACAACGAATGGCATGATAGCAAGCTGTGATAGGCAAGACCGCACCACCATCTGCATTCAGCCTAGATTTCTGTATGTGAGTATAAGGTCTAGGTATATAGCCGTTTTAAAGTATTTAATACATATTAATACTGTTAAAAATAATTAACATATTATTATAATAAAAAATGGACAATTTGGGTATTATTAAGGTTATGAATCTAAATTTCTAACCCGTGAATATTAAATTTAAACTATTTTATAAATACCTTTAAGTCTCTTGTTTGTGAGATTATCCATTTATATATAAATTGTTGAGGATCTTTAGCAAAACTCAAAAAGAATTCTCTATTCGTTTTTAACTGATTAATTGTTTCAACTGTTTCATGGATCTTGTTATCTAGGCTCTAAATAAAAACAAGGTATTGTAATAGGTATAAGAAATAATATATATCATTTGGAAAATTACCTGTATTTCTTGCTGACTAGCAGTAGATAGTAAGAAATTATTCATTTGTGCTTTTAAAGTATCATCTACTTCAACATCAATATCATAGCATGCAGTTTGCTTTTGTTCAACACCCTCAACACTTAAAAATTAAATAAAATTAGTTGAAAAAAAATTACCAAAAAGTATGTAATTATTCAATTTTACCTTATAATATGATTAATTACAATAGGATCAGGAGGATGAAGTAAAGTATTAAGTCTCTGTGGGACTTCAGCAAATTTCATACGAGTGCAATTAAATATTTGTTCCAAATACTTGTCACAGTTTATATATTCTTTTTCGTGAGAATCCTAAAACATTATATATTTAATATAGTTTGAAATATTTGTACATAAATATATATATATTGTGTTTTACTTGTAGCTTATGAGTTTTTATAAACTGCCAAAGAGCACTTATAATAACTGGTCTGGTTTGAGTATGAACACCCAAAAGTCGAGCTAAACGTTGGTCCAATTTAAATTGTAATGGTTGATAATCAAGAAGCAATAAAATAGTACAGCGTACATTTTTATCACCGGGCCGTTTCACCTGAAAATCAAATAATATTATTTATGTGAAAAAGAAAAAAAGTAAAATACATACTTGAAATCCATCAGTTTCCTGAGTAGTTGCGGTCCGATGCCATTCAACCAGATGATTATCAGGCCCATATAAATCTTTATCAAGTTCAATGACCAGTGATTTAAAGAAGGAAGAAAATTTTCTTTTTATCTAAAATATTAGAAATTAGTAAATTTAAATAACAATAAATTATTAATAAAAAAGTGGGTAAGTGCAACAGGGTGGAGTAGATCAGTGGTGGTGAAAATTTGTCCATCGTCCCTTCAGTCCTTGGACAGGATAGTGTATTGTTACAATATTCAATTTGAATGCAATGATTGCACTCGATAAAAAACGATTCTCAGCAGACGAAAGAAAATGTATAAATTATAAATATGTATATTATATATGTATATGTATATTATATTATTGTATATACCTAGTGGTAATCGGGTAATTTTTAAATTTTATTCGTTTCTATAGTGATAAACAAAGCATTAGACAAAAAATGTTGGTGGTTTCTTACGGAGACGTTTAAAAACTATTGAGAAAATTGAAAAAAATTGTTTCAATTTGCTAAAAGACAAGATACTTTATGTTGAAATCGAAGCACTATTTCTGGTAGATATTTTGTTTATAGGATAGAAAAAAAATAAACATCATTGTAAAACCACTATAGTCCGCGACATGAAAAGTGGCCCCTGCCCGTCACAAACCTAGCGGCGGTTTCGCCTCAGTGGTTCAAATTAAGCGCG